>NC_027754.1:42011434-42016301 GCF_000695525.1 Brassica oleracea var. oleracea | reverse complement strand
GGAATGGGCTATGATGATATGGGAAGAATAAACATGTCTGATGATTGGTGGCAAGAACGCATAAAGGTAACTTTTGTACGTTTTTGTTTTTAAACTATTTTCTTTTCCATTGTAGTATTTGTTATGGTTAAAAGCATAATGTTTTACATTGTTTAGACATGCGTATTGTTTTAGTATCATTTGAATTGACCATGTGATGATTTGTGCTCTGACCCACCATCCACTTTATACCGTTTAGTGCTCTGATAATATTTTTTTAATCATGCGGTGGTAGAGGAACATGACTCATGCTACGTAAGAGATTATAAATCAGTGATTTTTTCAATCTTACAGGAATGGCCTGGAGCTAGAAAATACAAAAACAAGCATGTTCCTAATATTGATCTTTTTGAGGAAAAGTTTGGTGCCATTACTGTCACTGGGGCAGAAGGGGGGAGTGCAATAATCTAGCTTAGATTCCAGAGTGAGTGGAAACAATGATGAGGAAGACGACTGTACAGATATGCCACCACCAGTTGGGGATATACAAAAAAAAAATGGAGGTTCAAGATCAAAAAGGAAGAGGAAGGAAGTTGATCCGAGTACTGAAAATGCTGCTAGATGTAATGTGATTCTTGATGAGAAGAATCAACTGATGGGAAAAATGATCTTATGGAGCGTGAGAACTTACGTAGCGGAGAGCGTTGTGTGGAGATCCTCAATGATTTGCCTGGAGTAAAAAAATGGTCTAAGTTTCATCTGGCTGCAGTTGATCATTTGCTAGCTGATCCAGCAAACAGACAAGGGTTTATTGCATTTTCTAGTGCTGAAGATAAGATTACCATTTTAGAAAATAGGATGGGCATAAAACTTGACGATTGATGTTTGTTTACGACTTTCTGTTATTGACAATAACATTATGTTACTTTGAATTTTGGATTATTATTATGAAAAGATCAGCTTATTAATTTTTGGATTATTATTTTGGTTTTGTAGATGATTAGATGGATGTGGTTGAATGATGATGATGATGATTTGCCAAATACTCAAAGAGTGATTCAAAGGACTGATAGAGGTGCAGGATGGCGTCATGTTCAACAACTAATGCATGGATCAGATCAGCAATGTTATGATATTCTGCGAATGAATCAAAGGACATTTGAAGATTTATGTAGGATGCTCTCTACAAGGTATGGATTACGAGAGACTGATAATCTCTACTTAGAGGAAAGTGTTGCAATGTTTCTTGAAGCGGTTGGTCAAGATAAAACTAAGCGGGTTCTTGCAGACAGATATCAAAGGTCACTAGATACAATACACAGAAAACTTGATGAAGTTTTGAGTGTTCTTCTCAAGTTTACACAGGGCAAGGGAGAATTCGCAAGGGTAAACCCTATCTTGAGGAATGATGACCGTTATTATCCATATTTTAAAGACTGCATTGGAGCACTTGATGGAACTCACATCTCAATTCGTCCTCCAAGTCACAATGCAGAAGCATAAAGAGGTAGAAAGCAAGAACCAACAATGAATGTCCTTGCTATATGCAACTTCAATATGAAGTTCATATATGCATATGTTGGTGTACCAGGTCGAGCACATGATACCAAAGTGTTGACTTACTGCGCAAAAGAAGAAGCTAATTTTCCACATCCTCCTAATGGAAAATATTATTTGGTTGATTCTGGATATCCCACCAGGACAGGTTATCTTGGTCTGCATCGTCAAGTTTGATATCATCTTGATCACTTTAACAGAGGAGGACCGCCAACAAACACTAGAGAATTGTTTAATCGGAAGCGTTCTGGTTTAAGAACAGTGATTGAACGGACCTTTGGAGTATGGAAAGCAAAGTGGAGAATACTAGATCGAAAACATCCAAAGTATGGTTTGACTAAGTGGATGAAGCTTGTTGTTACAACCATGTCACTACATAATTTCATACGTGATTCACATCGAGAGGATTTTGATTTTGTTCATTGGGAGAGAATACAAGAATATCATGCACATGGTGATAATGTTGACGGTGATACTTCTCATGGTAATGGTGATGATGATGAAGATGAATCACCTGATGATAGTAGTGATGATAGTAGTGATGATCATGCTCATGGTGGATATACTCCTTATGAACCAAGAGGTGATAGAGCTATGGAAGGTGTACGTGACTACATTACAAATGAGATGGGTAGAGGAGGTCGTTTGCCATACTAGAAAATCTTTTGTAATGCTTTATTTAAGTTTTATATTTACTTTAGGCTTTGTCTTTATGAAACTATAATATTTCATTTGAGGTTGCATTTATATATTTGTGTCATTTATAAGTTTAAAGTAATTTTATTTAACGTTCAGTCATAGAGATAGCATAACAAACAACTTAGCAGCAGATCAGTCGCTAGCGGCAGCGATTACTAACCGAACAATCGAGCGACTATCGCTATGTCAGCGATACTGAAACGAACAACAACAGCGATATTTAATCACTGCAGCTAGTCGCTACCGCTGGTCGCTATCGCCAGCGACAGCCAAACGAACAGGGCCAAACTAAAGATACTATTTGGACCTTAAGCCCATTAAGCTACAGCCCGTAACCAAAGATGCGCCACTCGATCCACGCGTCAAGGTATTAGCATGAAAGGGACACGTGTTGAAGTCCTCACCAACGAAAAAACACGCGTCACAAAACCACCACATCTTGACCAACACGTATGTCAAATCCAGAGACATGATCGGCGTTACACCGGAACATAACCAGAAGCCGAAACCGATCAAAGCTTTCCACCATCGATCATAAACTAGAGGAGAAACCACTAATCACCTTCTCTTTCTCATCGTCATCCATTTTCCAAATTGTGAAACATCAATTGGCCAACGTCGAACACAAACCAGAACAAAAGAACCACCAACCATGCAGATAACTCCGGAGGATAAGCCGCCATCAACACAAAGACAGTGTGACGCGGAATCCAAAACCGACTGTTCACTTTCAACGAATAGGTGCAACGTCGGAGCCAAAAACCGACCGACCACTAAGAGAGAAGTGTGTCGTCGGAAGGAGAGCCAACCATGGTGAAATTTCACCGGAAGACACCGGTTGATATACAGTCGCATATTGATTGGTCAATAATGTTTTTGGTCTGTAAAGTTATCACAATCTGTCCACAATTTTGATGTTTTCTAAATTTCGGTAAATATCAGAACTCCATTATTGTCTTTTTTTTTTGTCAACCAAAACTCCATTATTGTCGTCACTCGAATTAAATGCGCCAAGTATAGTCGAAAATTGTCTTTCGTAAATTTATGTAATCCAAGGCTCCAAGCGAAACGGTTGATCCAATATTTTAACTAAATTATTTCTCTTCATTTTCAAATATTTTATTATCTTTAAACTCCTCATATATATTGTTCTTTTTTTTATAAGTACCTCCCCTCAATATATTATTAAAATGGTCACTGAACCATATCACTATTCCAATTATGGAGAAACTTGATCAAATCGAAATGAAGATCAAATGATCAATACGAATCCGACGACAATATATTATATGACCACTCATGTAATATGTCATTGAGACTGTATACTAAGTATTTTAGATAAAAATCCCCCAATCGTACATTTAAATTATAATCGAACTTACGTAATCCAAAATTTTCTTAAACTTCGTTAGATTGTAAAGGTGAGGATCTAAGAGAGCCACGTATCATAGTATATATAGTTCGAGCAGAAAAGAGTTGGGTGGTCAAAGTTAAGTGTAATTTGTAACGTATATATTTTTGTTCTTACATGTTTTTGTTATTGTCGTTTACTTTTTAAACAAAAAGTGGAAAATATAGTCCAAAGAATAAAAAACACGATAGGAGTTGAAACTGAGAGGGAGAAACGAAACTGGCGTCTTCATGTTGGCGACAGGTAATAAGAAAGCTTCTCACAAAGCTTGGAGAGCGACGCTCTTTCCACAATCCTCAACCCATTGATTGTGTTACTTTAATGACTTACTAGATTTTGATCCGCGCTTTCAAATCGCGGGTTTATTTTTTTTTTTTCAATTGACAAATATTTAGTAAATGTCATATTTCATATATTTGTGTTTTATTTTATAAAAGACTTAAACTTTTTATCTTTCTTTATCGTGTTTCATTTTAAATGACTATTTATGTTTAAAAAATTAAACTTTATTTTTTTAATGAATTAAGTTGGTATAACTCTGATAAATTAATTTTATTATGTGGTTAATATTTTTAATAAAAATAATTATATACTTTTAATAAAGATTTATAATTTTCAATGAAAAATCAATTTTTTTTATGAATGCTTAAATTATATTAATAAAAGAAAAAAAATTAAGAATGGTTGGAAAAAAATTATTTGAACTTGGACTCAATGGTCCAAAGGAAAAAAAATGTGAGAATTGGATCTAATTTTCTAATCGGCCCAAACGACCCAAGAGAGATCTGATGTGGACAGTGGGCTGGATCTGAAAAAATGGCCAATATAGATGTGTTATTAATATTACTTGATTGCCCTTAATGAAACATGCAATGTTAGTAAAAATTTTCTAATCGGCCCAAACGACCCAAGAGAGATCTGATGTGGACAGTGGGCTGGATCTGAAAAAATGGCTCAATATAGATGTATTACTAATATTACTTGATTGCCCTTAATGAAACCTGCAATGTTAGTAAAGAAAGGGCAGGCTAAGGTAAAAAGGACAATAGGATTCTGCTTTAATAGTATAGATTCTTGGGTTCACCCCCTAGAATTGTGTCATTTCATATTCGGTATCTTTCAAAAAAGGAAACAATATATTGTCAAATTGTATTATCTTTTTTAAATTAAAAAGTAAAAGGAAATAAATAAAAAATAGTAGTAATTACAAAAAAAAAAAAA
>NC_027754.1:41947305-42011374 GCF_000695525.1 Brassica oleracea var. oleracea | reverse complement strand
CCTAAACCCTTGGGTAAACCCTAAACCCTAGGATAAATCTTAAACTCTAGGATAAATCTTAAACTCTAAATCAAAATCACTAAAACCTAAAACACTCAAGGGTTTAGGGTTTAGGACTTAGGGTTTAGAGTTTTAGGGTTTAGTGTTTTTATTTAGAGTTTAGGATTTATCCAAGGGTTTAGGGTTTATCCAAGGGTTTAGAGTTTACCCAAGGGTTTAGAGTTTACCCAAGGGTTTAGGGTTTACCCAAGGGTTTAGGTTTACCCAAGGGTTTAGGGTTTAGGGATTAGGGTTTAGGGATTAGGATTTAGGGTTTAGTGTTTAGCTGACGACGTTAAAAAAAAAAATTTAATTCTTTTTTCTTTAACTGCTATTTTTTTTTTTACTTTTTTATTTTAAAAACATAATATAACTTGATAATATTTTGTTTCCTTTTTTAAAAGATATCAAATTTCAAATAAAGAAATCATATTGGATGGTGAACCTAGAGGTTCATCATAGGGGGTGAACCCAAGAATAACTCGTAATTTAATATGCAACACAAGCAAATATATAGTTGATTCACCGTTTTTTAACGCTTAAATTTTGGAGAAATTCTAGGTTCACCATCCAATAGTATTTGAGTATTTGATATTTGATATCTTTTAAAAAAGTAAATAGAATTGAATATCCAAATTAGATTATATTTTTAAAATAAAATAATAAAATTACATAAAAATAGTTACAAAAAATAAATTAATTAATATTGTTAAGTCTTCGGCAAAATACTAAACCATATACCATAAATCCTAAACCCTAAACCCTAAACGTTAAACCTTAAACTTTGGATAAACTCTAAACCGTTGGAAAATCTTAAACCCTAAATCATACATTAAAAACTAAATTTTAATAACACTAAACCCTAAATCCTAATCACTAAACGGTTTAAAGTTTAGGATTTAGGGTATAGGATTTAGTATTTTGCTAACGGTTTAACAATATTTATTTATTTATTTTTTGTAACTATTTTTATGTATTTTTATTGTTTTATTTTAAAAATATAATCTTATTTGGAAATCCAATTTTGTTTACTTGTTTAAAAGATATCAAATATTAAATACTCAAACAATATTGGTTGGTGAATCTAGAGGTTCATCCTAGGGGGTGAACCCAAGAATTTCTCTTAAATTACAATAGTATTACAATTTTCGTTTTTACAGTAACCAATATAGTAATACCAATACTTATGCGCTAACTACGATAACTACATCATGTTAATTAGTCGTCCCCTCCTTTAAGAACGAGATTTGAATATTTAAGCGTATTTCTTTTACAAGTGAATTTCTACAATATGCGAGTATGTTGTTTACATTAAATATGGGTACGTCGATTCCCATATGCTAGAGCCAGATAATTTTATAAATTTTCGTTACGTTTTTTTTCATTACTTCCTTGATGTTGTAACCATTTTAAAGATTATCGATGATTTGACCCTAAAGATATTATCAATGATTATTGCTGAGAAATTGATGAGAATAAAGGTTACTCTTGTTTTATTTTGGAAATGATCTTAGGTTGTTTGACTCATATCATATATATGTTTCATGATCATGATGAATATTTTTTTTTGCTAAATTACGATCATGATGAATAGGACTAACAAAACTGCATTTTTCAACGTTACAGCTACTTTTAAGAGTTATCAAAGTTTCAATAGAGCAAGATAGATTATTATATAGGCTTATTAAGATACTTTTATTAATTTTTAACAAACTATTGATCACCGCTCCAGAAAATGTTTAGTAAATTCAACAGTACTCACGAGGAAACAATGACACAACCTGTTTCGAGAAGTATCTTTCACTATCCTATTTTTTAGCAGAAAAAAACATGGTCGGTGGTGTTCTCTTGAGTTCGAGTTTGAGTTTGTGAATGGTATCCCTTTAAAAAAGTATGTGTTTTGCATCTGCGCGGTTAGTTATAAACGTCCTGTTCAATTTTGTAGTTAATATGTAAGCATGAAAACAGACTCAAACTCCAAAAGGAAATCATCAAGCCAGTAATAGGCATGTACATAATAAACAGATACCATGGTATAAGTATAAACACAACATTTATTCGATTTTTTTTAAGAAAAAATTAAAGGGACACGTATAGTAATTGTGAAACCGAGGACGGCGCCGAACCATATTGACTTCTCCCCTCTTCTTCAATGCCTATATATACTTCGTACTTTCCTTTACGTACCATACGACCTTTGTTTCTCTCTTTCTCATAATTTCCTTTAAACTGTCAGATTAGCTCATAATAATTGATAAAAGCAGATTGACCAACTTCTTGTGATTAATCATTAATCATCAAAAACATCAAATGGGACGATCACCTTGTTGCGAGAAGAACGGACTCAAGAAAGGGCCATGGACTTCAGAGGAAGACCAGAAGCTTATCGAGTATATCCAAAAACATGGATATGGTAACTGGAGAACCCTCCCCAATAATGCTGGTATGTCTCTTAATTTGCACTTTAAATCATGTTTTTTGTTTCCATTTTTAATCATTTTGTTTCATCTCTTATTTATCAGGTTTGCAGAGATGTGGCAAGAGTTGCCGATTAAGGTGGACTAACTATCTCCGACCAGATATAAAGCGAGGAAGATTCTCCTTCGAAGAAGAAGAAACAATTATTAAGCTTCATAGTTTCTTAGGAAACAAGTGAGTTTTACTTTTTTTTTCTCCGACAATATTTACTTTAAACTAGTTCAAGATTCTTATGTGTCTTTTTTTAATAGATGGTCTGCGATTGCGGCACGTTTGCCCGGAAGAACTGATAACGAGATCAAGAACTTTTGGAACACACATATAAGAAAGAAGTTGATTAGAATGGGAATCGATCCTGTGACTCACAGTCCGCGACTCGATCTCCTCGACATCTCAACCATCTTAGCATCATCTCTATACAATTCCTCTTCACATGAATCACATCATGTTAACATGTCAACACTCATGATGGATGCTCATCGTCAGCAGCAACAATATCCATTGGTTAACCCCGAAATACTCAAGCTCGCTACTTCTCTCTTCTCTCAAAACCAAACCCAAAACTACATGGTGGATCATGACTCGAGCACCCACGAGAACCATACGGGTTATCATAATGACGTTAACCAAACCGGAGTAAATCAATACCAAACCGACCATCAAGAACTCCAGTCTTGCTTGCCCCCATTCCCCAATGAAGCTCAGTTTAATAACATGGACTATCGGTTCAATGGTTTCGGAGAACATACTCTCGTTTCAACCTCGAATACGTTGGTCCAAGATTGCAATATTCCAACGTTTAACGATTATGAAAGCTCTAGTTTTGTACTAGATCCTTCTTATTCAGATCAAAGTTTCAACTTCACTAATTCGGTCTTGAACACACCATCCTCAAGCCCCACTACGTTAAACTCATGCTCCACAACTTACATCAACAGTACCAGTTGCACCACTGAGGATGAAATGGAAAGCTATTGCAATAATCTCATGAAGTTTGATATTCCAGATTTTTTGGACATTTGTGGTGTTATCATATGAATTCAAGAAACAAAATAAATTCATTGTTGGATCGTTTTTATTTTACTTTTAAAATTTTAAGACTTGTTTTTGTGTATTTGCATTTGTTTACATGTAAAATATCATTGTTTTCTTGTTTTTACTTAGGGGTTTATTACTACTATTTTTAGTAATGGAGTTTTCATTATTGATATCCACTTTATATTTAAATATTTATATTTGGACGGCTTTACTTTTACATATGATTCAATGATGTATAATTGATATGAGATGCTAAAATTTCCTGATATAGACATGAAATAAATATTTTATTAATTACATTATTGACTTATGTCATGTTCCCCAAAAGGTATTAATGGGAACGTATGAGCCAAACAAACTTCTAGGTCCAAATGATTCACCACATAACCTGTATATGTTATACGTATTTCATTTTTATGATCACAAGATCAACCACATGCATCTAGGCCTGGATTTATTATCTAAAATTTGGATTCGATCCGAGATCAGATTCGGATCCACTCCGAAAATCCGGATATGCGAAGGGCTGGATCCGAATCCGGATAATAAAATGTTGGATTCGTCAAAACCGAATCCGAATTCGAATATCCGGATCCGTAACTTTTATTGATAATTATTTCAAAAATAGTAATATCTATATATACAAATTAGTTTATATAATCTTTTTATAATAGTATATATAAATTTGTAATAGTATATACAAAAATAATTAAAAATCTTATATATTTTTTTATTTTAAAATTATTGTTAATACTTTGATATAGTTAAATATTATTTACTATTAATTTTAAGGATATCCGGATATCTGCCGGATATTACAATTTTTAGAAAGATACTCGATACCCGGTTATCCGAGAACCCCGAATCCAGATAAAGATAATAAAAATATGGATACGCCGGATAAAGATTCAGATCCGGATACTTTAAAATTCTCCGGATAGTCTATTTGTCCGAAGCCTACATGCATCCCAGCAAAATCTAAAGTATTATTTCAAATAAACTATTAATTATTGAGTCAAAAAAATTAATGATTAATTACATCTACACTGGTATTTCTTTTATATCATCTCTACAACTGCGAGACAACGAGTAAATGAAAAGGCAACAAGACACAAGACAAGCCTGAGAAGACTCGGAGTGATATTTACTAGAAAAGACAAATATAACCATAGAAGCTTCAGTTCCATTAACTTCTGCACGTATAGTAGTTTCTATGGAGTCATAACTATTTGTTACACGGGATTACGAAAGTACCTATTGGATGACGAGTGTCAATGAATTGGCATGTAATTAAAGAAAAAAGTAAGCCTCCATATAATTGAAATCACGGCGTAGGTTTTTGTAATCGCTTTACACGCGTATGTATCAAACACCATTTAAGACAAGTACACGTGGAACTCAATAATAGATATGTAGGTCCCGCTTGTTATGTGTTGAACGATATTTTGGATGAGCTGTTAATTTTTGACTCATGGATTGGACATAAACACTTTGTGATCGAATAAATGCTGCGATTTTGACATAATTTTTTCATTTCATGTGTATTGTTTTTCAGTGGACCTTCTAAAAGGTATACATGTCTGATGTCTCTCTGTCAACTATTTATTGCTGTATTTTTTGTTTGACGTCTATTTATTGCTGTATATAAGTATATTATACGATGACTTTTTGGCGGTTCCGTTCTTCATTTAGAGATCATAATGATTTGTGATCGGTAACGGCATGATTAACCCCAGTCTTTTAACCCGAGTTTTTAACTTATGATTTGATATTTTTTTTTATTTTTTCTTGTTTTTTACACTTTTCTGTTAAGAGACAGCTCTTATATCTCTTATTTAAGAAAGAGTTTTAGTTTTTATTAGTTAAAATCTAAGAAAATATAAGAACCGTCTATTAACCGAATCTAAAAACCCCAGTTAAAAGACTGGGGTTAATCATGGTCTCATAACTGATCATTTCGTAGTTTATAAAGCAAAGTCTTATGTTGTTATGTGTATGTGTGTGAAATATACATAATTGATTACCAAAAAATAAATAAATAATAACGGTAGGGGGCCAAAAAAATATTTTTCCAATATAGAATATCTAATTAGCTCTTTTTAAGTTCATACAACTTTAGATGTCCCGAAACTTTTTTTTGTCACAAATATAAGCTCTAATGATCAACATAACCAACATATTTTATAAATAGGTAAATATACATTTATTATATCTTTAGAGTTAATTAATCTATACCTTAAAGTTTAGAGTTAAGAGGTGGGATTTTGGGGTGGGATTTTAAAAATTTTGAAAATAAAAAATAAATTTTAAAAGTTTAAAAATAAAAATTTTAAAAATAGTTTCAAAAAATATTTTCTAATTTCAAAAGGAAAATTTGAAAGAAAAAAATCAAAAAAAAATTTATAAAAAAGTTTGAATTTGAAAACATATAATTCGAATATATATTTTTATTTTATTTTTAATTTATATTTATATATTTAAGGTATAAGAGTCTTTTACCTCTTTACTAAAATCTATTTTTGTCATTTTCTTTTTTTGAAAGTTTTTTTGTGACAAAGCCTGAAAATAATTTATTTGAGAGAATTGCTCTAATTCTTAGGTTCTATGCTAACCTTTTTTTTTTGCATCGTTTAAGATTTCACTAAGGGGGCGACTGGTTTTCCCGCTACCACCCGCAAACGCAGCTTTTGCGGTCGGTAGCGGTTGGTAGCGGTTTGCAACAATCACTCAAATCGCTCTAAACCGCTTCAAACCGTTCCGAATCTCATAAATTCTAAAGCTGGCTCCAGCTAGCGTTTGCGGTTGCGGACGGTTGCGGGGAGGTAAAATTTTTTTCTTTTTTTGAAAACAATATATATACAAAAGTAAAAATATTTAATAAAAAATTTAAAATTGAAATTATGAAAATATTAAAATATATCTATTATATTTTAATTAATATTATAAAATTTTATAATAAAAACAATTTCAAAAAAAAATCAAAAATTAAAATTATAACTTTTTAAATATAAATTTTATATTTATTATAATTTTATGATTTTTGATATTTTTATAATTATATTAAAATGTAAATATTGTTAATTTATTATTCGACTGTTACCGCATTTGATAGTTAACCAGTCATAAGTCACCCGCAAACGCACCAATTTTTAACCGCAGTACCAGTCGTACAAATCTCTTAAAACTGCTAGAAACCGCAACCGTCCGCATCCACAAACTCCCGCAACCGCAACCGCAACCGCTGCGTTTGAACCAGTCAGACCCTAAAACAAGGTTGCGGGGTATTATAAAACCCAAAAACATCATTTTTCGTAAAAGGTTGAAATTATAAGTTGGGAGAAAAAACTGCAATATTAATCTATTGACTTCAAAACAAAGAATCAGATAAAGTCTACCAATAATTGTAAAATAAATTAATTTGGGCGGTTGCGTATATGAATTTCAGACCCATAGCAAAAAGTCTACCAACATGCTTCCATTTGTTTTCGTGTGTGTGCGCGCGCGTCTCTATGTTCATGACAAACAACAAAACGTGTTTTTTCTCGCATACAATTCGTGTTGTGTTGTGTGTTTTTTTTTTGAACATACAATTCGCGTTGTGTTTATATGTACCATTTGATCATAAACATACAAAAGATTGTGGTCAAGTTTGGAGGTTCATAGAGCTAACCTAATCTAACTCCCTCCAAAATTCAATATCTAGTTTTTCTACCAAGTTTTATAGGTAACTATTAGATAGTGTTTCATATTATATAAGTCGGATTTGAATTTGTGATGTTGTTGTTCGTTTTTAAAGGAGATATATTCCACAGAAGATGAAAATACTTCAAGCAAATAGTATCGCCTAATTTACTCGTATCAAGATATAAGTCAAATTTGAATTTGTGATGTTGATGTTAGTTTTTGAAGGAGAATTATATTCCGTAGATGATTAAAAAAATTCAAGAAAATAGTGTCGCCAAATTTAATCATTTCAAGATATAATTGACTTTGTCATCTGCATCATCCATCCATATGGTCCTATTTAAAACTTCCCCAAAGCTTATGAATTAAGCGCGAACATTTGAAGTATTGTCTTTTAAAGAGAACACTAGATTTCGATCCGCGCAACCACGCAGATTTTTGTTTTCATTTATTTTTATATAAATATTTTGTTTTCAATTCTAAAATGGTATATATTATAAAATATATGTGTCTATCAAATTTTAAAACATAATAAGTTTACGGTATATATTTTCATTGAATAGATTGTTTCAAACTTTCACATGTATTTGTATATTCTTCTATATATATATATATTCGGATTATTATTTCATTGTTAAAATCGAAACTATATATATAAAGATTAGTAAAATATTATTTTATTGTCATATTCAAAGATATTGTAACATTTAACAAATTTGGAAAGTTTTTAAAAAATTAAACTTTTCGATTCATAGATTTATATTATCGAGTAAATAATTAAACATTTAGTATTTTTTTAATTTTTAAAATAAACTATATAGTTTAAAATTTATTTTCATTGGTTTAAGGTAGTAAAGATTAATCATTGTTAGATAATATAATTTTTTCTATTTAAAAAAAATCTTTATAATTTTAAAAGTTAACATCGACAAATATTTAACATATAGAAGTATAGTATTACAACATTAAATTATATCTATTTAATTTATACTATATATAAATACAATGAATCAACTATTGTTTAAATCCAATTATTGATAGTCCAATAAAATTTTTTGGTAGACCCAAAATTTAAATGATAAGATTAGAAATTAAATGTAACATAATTTTTTAGGAATAAGTCCATTAAAAATTAAATCATACAAATTAAGGTTGTGATTTTTGTTTTAATACGTAAGATTTGAAATATTGTCGTCAAAAAATTGACTATTGGACTTTGGACTTTGATAGTAAACTTTTGTCGTCCGTACGGCCAAAAGCTTATACTGTAGTTATAAATGGTCGATCACCACCTAAGCCGTACGTCATATATACGTCAGAATGGGTTATCCACTTCCCCCCACTCTAATTATACAAAGATAAAGGACATTATAGAACATTATAGTAAAACAATGAAATATTACATACATTACGAAAGAGTACAAGGGTTGATACATAATACTAAATAAATTTGGAACGCCTTATTTAGGGCTGTTCAATATGGTAAAACCGAACCGTACCGAACCGAACAGAAATAGACAATATGATTTGATTTTGGTATATACCATATAAACCGAATGGATATAATTTTATAAAAACCGTAGGATTTGGATATGGTTTGGTATATAACCGATTAAACCGAATAAACCGAACAATACTGACTAAAAGTAGAAACATGTAAATATGTATCTATTTTATAACAATACATGAATATCTATTTATTATATAAGTTAAATTTGTGTTAATAACTATTACCATAATGTTATAGTAATAAAGAACAATTTGTAAAACAATTGAAGTATAATTAAATAACAATACATCGCAATTCAGACATCTTATTTTAAGTTTTTTTTATCTTTTTGCTTTATTTTAGTATTCACTAAACTAATGCGAAGATTATAAATTTGATAGAAAATAATTATTGGAAAATTTTCATAACTTTTTTCTTATCTATAAACAAACAGATTTTCGTGTTCAATCGAAAAAGCATGACTTTAATGAACACTAACTATGAAAGAGTGGAAAAACTTTTCTTTCATGTTTCTGTTTTGTTTCATATTTTTATTTTCAAAATTTCAGGCTCTGATTTTAATTATAGATTTGATTATTTTATTTGATGGTAGAAGCATTTTTACATTTTTGGTCATTTATTTGAACATGTAATATATTTTTGGTCATTTATTTAAACATGTAATATATTTTTAATAAATGACTGTGTTGACAATATGACTCTAAAATTCATTTTATATGATCTCAAACTAAATAATTATGTTTTTTGGTATAAAACCGAATAAACCGAAAACCGACGGTATATAAACCGAACCGAACCGAAGTAAATATGGATTTAGAATGGTAGTTATACTTTACTAACCGAAATACCGAAAACCGAGAAAAACCGAACCTAAACCGAACCGATATCCGGATTGAACACCCCTAGATTAAATCCAACCTACAATGTTAAAATCATACAAAACTATATAAAGTAAATTATTACACAAGCAGCTATGTGCTTTTATATAATGAAATTGGTACAAAGAAACAAAATTTGTGACACGTTCTCTGGTCTAGGCTGTCTTACTCGCCAAAGGTGTTTTTTCGGATACCCTTTTCCAATACAATTTTTGCATTTCTTTTTATTTATACGAACAGTGACATCATACTATTTTAAATTAATCATTCAGATTAAAAAAAAAAACCTAATTTTATCCTGTCCAAAGTAAACAAAATTGGAATTTAGTATACTTAATTAGTAGTTTGATAGAAGGATATATATAAATATACTTGAAAACATATTAATATGTGTAAAAATGCTAACACATACTTTTTGTGAACTGGATTTTTAAAGTCAAATAAAAGCATTATACAATCATGGCTGCCCCATATCCTTAATAAGTTCTTTTGAAAAATGATTTTCTTCTAGAAAAGCAAAACAACAGAAGCTCAATTTCAAAACCTTTATGTAAAAAATCAGTAAGACCAATTTTGTCACACATGGATAGAAAGTCCCAGCCGTCCAAAGGGAAAAACTGTCCGGATAGTCAATTTCAAACGTTAAGATAAGCACCTCTAAAGTAGAAATGTGTCTTTTGCGCATAGCGTTATATTTTTCGTACTTGGTTTAAGCAATGTGACTTTGAGTTTGTTAAAAGTACCTATTGAACTACTACATTAGAACTTAGAAGTATGATCGAAACTAAGTAATGTGACTTTGTGTGTCCTTATTTCATGACTTGTCACTTATTTATAGGTTATTGTTAAAACTCTAGTTATAACTGGACTAGAACAGGTTTAAAAGTGGTCTTTCCTAATTCTATTTCACTTAGAAGTTTATGCCGGTATTTTGTCCTACTCCTTACTGGATTGTGAAGGTTTGATATATATATCATACCATCAATCAAATGCTAAATCGCCAATAAACTACGTCGGCCTCACTCCATAATATAGACTTTCTCAATGCTTATTAGATCTCTCGTCGATGTTTATTTTCACTTTCGACTAGCCAGCTGCAACATAGCTGTTAACACGAACTATATTTTTCCTTTAGCACTCTAAAACTGCTATAAGCTTTTTGGATCACGGGAAATAGTATAACTGTCCATGTATCTTTAACCGATCTAACCTTTAATTTATAAAATATGTAAGCCCAAGTTAAGAACAGACTTGAAACAAACGTGTAAGCCCAAGTTAAGCCCGAACCAAAGACAAAGGTTAAAAAAAAAGAATTCTAGACACATGAAGTCCGGCCAATTTCGGTAATGATACGCCGCGTTTAGTTAGGCGGACGCGTGTCATGCTAGGAGGAAAGGAATTAGTGACGTGGAGGGCCCTAGAGAGAAGGAACTCTACTTTATAATAATAGATAGATAGATGTTTGACAATAGTCGGCTAGTGAATTTATTGTTCTTAAAAAAAGTTATTGTTCTCAACAATGAATTTATTGGAAAAAAATGAATATCTAAATATTGAATGTGGGCAAAGCATTTGGATGAAGTCTGGATATAGCATCCATATACATAAACAAACGAGCCTTAGCATTATTTTTGGTTATAAGAAGGAATATTTCTTCCAATCCATAATATCCATTGTCTAAGTTCATCTTGTTGTTGTGTTTGGAAATGATGGAAATAGTTCATAGCAATAATATAACTAAATTCTATGGGTCTTGGTCTTTTGCAGCCATAGTTAAACTGCAAATCAGACCATATAAGTGCAGATATATATCAACTGAAACCAAATTTCAATCATAGAGAAATAGTTAAACAATATTTACCTAGAGCAACTTCTGTCCACATTTCGATTAGAAGCTTCGGCTCCAGCTTTTGGGGGTTCGATAATTTCTCTCTCAGGGACAACTATCATTCACTACCCTCAGCTGCCACATATACTTCTTCTGCCATATCAGAAGTGGCGAGAATGAACGGTCCTGGAAAGTGATACTTAATGACTCTACAACTCTGCTGCCATACAAAAATCAACCCAAAGATCAATTCAAGTGACACAAAGAGAGTTTACCAAAGCTACACAACTCTCATGTGTTACAGAAAGGGGATAACTTTAGATTTGTGGGTTACTAAATGTTGTTATTGATCAATGCAAAGAGATCTAAAATCATACATTGAGAATGATTATGCTTACATGATGAACATGTCTGAAATTCTGATCGCACCGAGTCACATCAAATCCGCTCAAGGAGTATATTTAACTCGCTTTCAAAAGATGCATGTAGGTGGTTAGACGTTGACGGTGGCTTCCATGAGTATTGCCTGAAAACAAAAAAAAAAACGAAATTATAATCAACAAACAGATTCAAAACCATCTCTAAATGAATAAAATAAATTGAAAATATAATTTGGTACTCTAATATTGAACGCCGCAGTGTATTTAATAAACTATTATTAACATGAGTTTGATTAACCGAATCACCTTAGCGTGGAGGAGGAGCATATCTACACCCATTAGCTCCCCACGGCGTTTCATGTTTATAGCTTTCCAAAACCAGAAAGTCGCACCTCCACGGTGGAAGAACAACGAACGGCTCTCAAATAGGCGAGTATAATTGATGAGTTAGCCAAAATACTGTAAAAAAGTTTCTCTTGTAAGATTAGTAAGATGGTGGTGTGATGTTCATGGGATCGAGACTGACCTTTTTATAGGTGGAGTTTCACCCTGAAAAGAGATTAGGAGCACTGAATAAGGAATTGTGGTTTATGTGGGTCTAAAGAGTTGAGAAGGCTCTTAATGGCGACATAGCACTTTACCCGAAACGAATTAGAGGAGATGTATCGAAGACGAAACGACATGAACAGAAGATTCCAGAACCTCCATTGTAGTTGGACCTATTCTGAGAATATGAAAAACCCTAAAATCTACAGTTAACATCATCCATGATAACGTCGTGACCTTTGTGTTTGCCTAAAAAAAAGAACAGACTTGAAACAAACGTGTAAACCCAAGTTAACCCCGAACCAAAGACAAAGGTTAAAAAAAAAAGAATTCTAAACACGTGAAGTCCAACCAATTTCGGTAATGATACGCCGTGTTTAGTTAGGCGGACACGTGTCATGCTAGGAAGAAAGGAATTAGTGATGTGGATGGTCCTGGAGAGAGGAAACTCTACTTTATAATAATAGATAGATATATAGATAGATAGATAGATGTTTGACAATAAAAATTATTGTTCTCAACAATTAATTTATTGGAAAAAATGAATATCTAAATATTGAATGTGGGCAAAGCATTTGGATGAAGTCTGGATATAGCATCCATATACATAAACAAACGAGCCTTAGCATTATTTTTGGTTATAAGAAGGAATATTTCTTCCAATCCATGATATCCATTGTCTAAGTTCATCTTGTTGTTGTGTTTGGAAATGATGGAAACTCACAAAGTTGGTGTTTGATGCAATCAATACACGGACAAGAATCCAAGTACCAAAAAGCTCAAGAATCCAGCAAGATCGTCGACTTTTTCCATTATTTAAAAAAGCTGACATGCCATCAAAGTAGGCCGTGCAGAAGAATCTAGCATTATAATTTGAAAATGCCAAACAAACTGGCCCAAAAATACTACGACTTATAAAATCGCACTTAAGGCCCAACAAAAGCCATCACAAACAAAAGTACAAGCCTAGTAAATTAAATCAAATTTACTTAGGCATGGACCTAGGTTGGGAGGCATGGGACCTTCAAAACAGCACTGTTAGTCTTAAACTCTCAAGTCCGTTTAGACTTATGAAGCTGTTGAGAATAGATTAGCGTCGTGGAATAACCACCGCAGGACAGGCTGGTTGCCAGAATAAAGGTCGTATGGCGGCTCCGTGCTCCCTCACCGATTGCATATGTATGAGTAAAAAAAGTCACGTTTAGCTTGGTAAGACAATTTACAACGTTACATAGAAAACACAAGGTCACCTCAAAATTTACCTTTATCATAGAAAATAACTTATTAAAAAAAATTTTATTTTGATAAAAGTTAAGTTGAGCCATTACGATTCATGATTACTACTATACCGAAAAGATCTTTAATATAAAATGAAATAACTCTTTAATACATTATAAACGTATGTGCAATCAAGGTCCTGTTCGTTTAACTATCACGCAACCTGTGAATCGCATGTCTTGTCGCAGGTCGTTGTTCGTTCTGATGTCGCGCGACTGATCGCGAGCAGTCGAATGTTCCCATTCAAGTCGTCCAACAAAACAGCGACTAAAAATTAAGAAAATTTTGACTACGCGACTGGTCCAGATCGCAGGTTGCGCGAACATAATTTTAGTTGCATGTCGCAGGTTTTCGCAGGTTGCGCGATACATAAAACGAATGTAATTTTAGTCGCAGGTCGCGCGACACGTAAACGAACAGGCCCAACTGAAAGTTAATGTATGAATAAAAACTAAACTATTGAAATTATATGAAGTAGAAAACTAAACTATTGAAATTATATGCAGTAGAAAACTAAAAATCATTGAGGGTGATTGGAATGAGATGTAACTTTATGTTTTTGGCTGTAGAATTTAAGATGTAAATTTATTTGATGTAAATTATTTTGATGTTGCTTTGTAAAGTATTATTTTTTGCTTTAGAAATAAAGCTCTCTACAATGTATTTTAATTTCTTATAATTTTTTTTGCAGTGATTTTTTTAAGAAAATGAAAGTTCGATTGATTAACATATATGATTCTAAACTAAAATTTGGATGTCTAGAGTATCTACATTCTCAACCAATCACTCCCATTATCAAAGATTTTTGATTGTTTGGGTTTTTTTTTTGGACAAAAGATTTTTGATTGTTTATTAAACCTAGGCCTGGGCAAAATAACCGAAACCGAAGAACCGAACCGGAACCGAACCGAAATACCCGAAACCGGAACCGGACCAATACCCGAACGGTTCCTATATTTTATATCCGAAATAACCGAACCGAACCGGAACCGAACCGAGAACCGAACGGGTACCCGTATATACCCGTATATATAAAAATATTAATTATATATATATATATATAACATCACTAAATATATATTTTTAATTTAAAATTTTATTAAAAGTATCTGAAAATAGTTGAGGATAACTAAATTAGTATAAAGTATCCAAACTACCAAAAAGTATCCAAAACTATCCGGATAGTTTTATCCGAAATATCCAAAGTAATCCGAAATATCCAATTTTTTTTATGTAAATCATCCTAATTTTTTGATATTTTACCTTAAATAACCTATATTTTATCCAAATTATCCGAACTACCCAAAACTATCCAAACCCGAACCGGATCCAAATGAGAACCGAACTTTTTCCGGATATTTTCCGGTTCCTACATTTACTATCCGAACCGAACCGAACCCGAAACTATCCGAACCGAACCGAACCGAACCGAACCGAAAATAGGTCAGGTACTAAATGGATCTTCTAGCCCCTATCCGAACTATCCAAAACCCGAAATACTCGAACCGAACCGAACCGATATCCGAAATGCCCAGGCCTAATTAAACCAATAGATAATAAAGATAATAAATTAGGGTTGCAAAGAAAAAAAAAATAGAAAGAAAAAATTAGGAAAAAAAAAAAGACTAGAGGGGAGAGAGGTAACTGAACAACTAAAGATCCTCTCGAGCTTTGCGATCTTACGTTACCAAAGCAAGACTCTCGCTTCTTCTCTTAATTACAATTCTGCCACTTCTTCTTCTTCTCCATAAAGCCTCTTCCTTTTTGTCTCTCTCTTTCACTACAAAGCTCGTTCTTCTTCTCTGGTTCCAGATCACTGTCTGAATTCAGACAATTTCTGGTGGGTTAATCGGGAGAATGTCGGAGAACGAGGCTGTCCCCGACGAGTTTCGCTGCAGCCGGTCCGACGGGAAGCAATGGCGGTGCAAGAGAAGGGCTTTGGAAGGGAAGAAGATGTGCGAGACTCACACCTCGCAGCTTACTCTGAAGCGGAGCAAGCAGAAGGCTGCCGAGCCGACGAGATCAAGAAGAGGAGACGAAGCGTCGGAGATCGAGCGAGAGGGGCTGGGGAGATCGAAGAAGAAGAGGGAGAGAGCGGAGGCTGTTGATGAAGCGGTGAGGAAGATGAAGTTGAAGAGAGGGGATTTGCAGTTGGATTTGATAAGGATGGCGTTGAAGAGAGAATCTGAGAAGAAGAAGAAGAAGAAGAAGAAGAGGAAGGAGATTAGTGTTAATAAAAGGTTTGGTGATTTCGTTGGGGAAGAGTTAACGAAGGTTCTTCCTTATGGCACTATGGCTATCTCTCCACCTTCTCCGACTACAAGCAATGTGTCTTCTCCTTCTCCTTGTGATGTTAGAGTAGGTGAAGAACCTGTTTCCTTGACTAAGAGAAGGTTCAGGTCTAAGAATATTGAGCCTTTGCCTTTTGGGAAGATGCAGGTAATGGAAAAAAGTTTAAAGGTTTATACTTTTTAGTTTCTATATATTTTGTGTTTATCATTTGGGTTTTGTGTGGTTTATGTAAAGGTGGTTCCTTTGAAGGGAAATTTGGTTAAGGCCAAGAAGAGGTGCCATTGGTGTGGAACCAGAGGATTTGAGGATTTGGTTAGCTGTCTGAGTTGTGAAAGAGAGTTCTTTTGCGTTGATTGTATCGAGAAAAGGTATCTTGAGTTTTTATGTTTGCTCTCTTGCTTATCTTGTTTACAGAAAGCACTGGTCTCTCTCATTAGAGTATATAATCAGCATCTGGATTAGTTGTTCCATCAGAGAATAGTTATAATAAGAAGTAATCCCACTAGATTCAATAAGTTTTGTGGACCTAGGAACATTCACCTATGGTAAAATGTTAGGATCTAATGTTAGATACTCTTTCTAATTTGCTAGAAGCAGTCATCTTATTGAGTTTGGGCTTTGGAATGAACTAGGAACAAGGGATCAAAAGAAGAAGTTGGGAAAAAATGCCCTGTATGCTGTGGAACATGTAGGTGCAAGGCTTGCTCTGCCACTATCTCTGGAGTCACTGAATGTAAGGTCTGACTATCTGATAGTTCTTCAGCCTAAAGACTTTACATGTTTTTCTTTTTCTTTCTTTAGATACTTTGTAACACAAAGTTGATTACTTGTATACTACATGTTGCAGGATTCTCGGAAAGTAAGGAGTGATATTGACAGGGTTTTGCATCTTCATTATGCTGTCTGCATGCTTCTTCCTGTATTAAAACAAATCAACGCTGAAGACAAAGTAGAGGTGAATCTAACTGAACCGCAGATCCATAGCTCTGACTTAACCTCTGATGATCAACAGCTCTAGTACTCACTCTTTTCCCTTGTTCTCTTCAACTGTTAACTTTGTCATATTATGTAATCTGTTTTGAGTTTTTTTTCTGACATATTCCTCTAATACTGTATATGTCCTAGTTGCAGTAGTCATGACTGTGCCGTTGTGAATTCGCAAAAGATGTGCACACGCAGCTCCTCTGTTCTCAGGCTGAGTTCTGATCAAGACTGTAATCAAAGGAGCTTATCTAAAAAGGTTGGATTAGTCAAGTGCTCTAACGGTGTAGAATCTTGCAAGCAATCTCTAAAGAAAGCTCTGGTAGATTGGAAGCGTGGAGAGGTGAAAAGGTGCAGCAATAACCTTTCTTTGAGAACTCTATTCTCTCTGGAGTTGACAAGCAAGTTAGAGATCAGTGCCGAAGAAATAGTCAGTTGCTATGAGTTGCCTGAAACTTTAGATAAACACTTGGCATGTCCGTTTTGTCTTGGAAAGGAAAAGCCATCTACTAGTTGTGACAGCCGTTTGAAAGAAGCATCCAGGAGAAGAGAAGACACAACTAATAACTTCTTATACTACCCCACAGTGATGGATCTTCAACAAAATAATCTCGAACACTTTCAGACGCACTGGAGCAAAGGGCATCCTGTTATAGTTCGTAGATTGTTAAAGAGAAGTTCAAGCCTGAACTGGGATCCAATAGCCTTGTTTTGTAGCTATCTTAAGAAGAGCAATAGCAAAACAAGTAATACAACCGATGGCATGGATTGGTTTGAGGTTAGTGACTTGTGTTCTGTAGATGTTAACGCTGCTCTTTATCTTTATGGGTTTTAATACCCTTTTGGTCTATAACTGGTATGTTTCTTATTCAATGACAGGTGCACATTGGGGTAAAACAAGTTTTTTTGGGGTCTTTGAGAGGAGAAGCTGAGACTAATACTTGTCAAGAGAGGCTGAAGCTGGAGGGATGGCTTTCGTCTTCTTTGTTTAAAGAAGAGTTCCCAAATCATTACGCTGAAATACTGAGCAGTTTACCAATTCCTTATTACATGGATCCGAAGAGTGGTTTATTAAATATTGCTGCTGGCCTACCTGATGTTATCCAAGCACCCAACCTAGGTCCATGCCTCAATATTTCTTACAGGAGTGGTGATGAATATGCAAAGATTGATTCTTTGAAGAAGTTGGGTTTTGAAACTTGTGACATGGTAAGTAAAACTGTAGTCAGCTACATTTTCTTTGACTTTTGTATTTTTCTCAAGCTTTTGATTTGTTCTGCAGGTTGATATCTTGTTGCATGTCACTGAAACAGTAGTGTCAACAAAACAGATTTGCAGAATAAGAAAGCTAATGCAAAATATTGGGAAAGTAAGATCTAAAAACCCAGAAAGGAAGGAGGAGAGCAGATTTTGTAGGGGAAAGAAACAAGATAGGATTGACACTTCATATGCTCAGAGGGATTGGTCGGATGACTCTTCCAGTTCTGATTCAGAATCTTCACAACACCGTCTAGGAAGTAGTGAGTTTAAGGTAGAGGAAAGAGAAAGTTGCAATGACTCCTGCGAAGAAGGAAGCCTAAGCAGCTCTTGCGGTGCCCAATGGGATGTATTCCGGATACAAGATGTTTCTAAACTTCTTGAGTATATTAAGAACCACTGTCTTGAGCTAGTACCCATGGATTCCAGCAAAGAACAAGTAAGTGTTCATCTGCAAGAAAACAATCATTGATGTGTTCTCATGTTTATTATGTTTTCACTGTTGCAGGTGAGTCATCCATTACTTGAGCAGAGTTACTATCTTGATGAGTATCACAAAGCAAGGCTTAAGGAAGAGTTTGGTAAGTATCATTCTTCATTCTTCTGTTTATTAATCTTACCATTTCGTTATTATTTTAACGCTTATTCTGTTTCTTCAGACGTTGAACCGTGGAGTTTTAATCAATGTGTTGGGGAAGCAGTCATCGTCCCTGCTGGATGTCCATACCAAAATAGAAAGAATAAGGTATATTTTCTTTGCAC
This sequence comes from Brassica oleracea var. oleracea, assembly GCF_000695525.1. NCBI lineage: Eukaryota > Viridiplantae > Streptophyta > Magnoliopsida > Brassicales > Brassicaceae > Brassica > Brassica oleracea. Next base: position 41,992,423 of record NC_027754.1, on the reverse strand, counting down.
TCAACACGCTCTTGCCTTGTTTATAACAGCAAAGTTATTACTATTATTGACATAACTGTTGCATATGTTTGCTAGTCTTGCGTAAACGTGGTCTTGAATTTTCTCTCACCTGAGCACGTTGCTGAATCTATCAAACTAGTGGACGAGCTTAATCAACTTCCTCGGAGCGTCAAAAAGAAAGCAAACAAGATTGAGGTAAGTACCCCATTGGTTTTAAAACAAGATTGAATATAGAAAAGGAGTGTTGTTTTATGTATATGTATTGCTGCTTCATCCAGGTGAAGAAAATGGCAATCTGTAAAATCAGCGAAGCTATAAATGAGATCCGGGAGCTCACGTCTTCAGATTCTACGGCTGCATCGAGATTGTAACTAGAACTAGAGGTACCAAATCTTTGATTCTTGACGATTGAGAACTACTACACCATTCTTGGAGGAAAGATTCTAGCTGTTGAGTTATAGTTTCAAGGACTAGCAGAATGTAAAGATTTATATTGAAATAAACAAACAAGCACAAAAGAGAAGCAATGGGGGAGTTGATTTGTCATTCAGATTTGTTGTTAGGTGATGAATAATAAAGAAGCAATTGATATTAAACTCGCAATTTACGTATGTAACGAAAGTCTACTCGTTTGGATTCTTTTTTTCTTTCTCTAAGGACAATCATTCCTTGTGCATCTTCATGCATAATCGGTAGGTCAGCCCCCAGACTTTAGGATCCTGAAACTGATGTTCTAACATAACCAACTTATCAGCAGCTCGATTCCCTTATCTGTAAAGATGGCTGAAAACACAGTTGCTAAGACGAGGCATAACAACTCTGATGTAATTCAAATGTTTTTTCTGCTTCTTCACATCTCAACCTCCCTCTCTTGGCGGTGATATCGACTATGATCTTGGCGTCTCCTTCGAGCCATAGATCCGTCCTCCCGTTTTATGGAATCAGCTCTAGCCCTCTTTTGAGGGCTGTGGATTCTGCAACGATGCTTGTGGCTTTCCCTAGGGATTCTGAGTATCTGAGGAGGAACTCGGCTTTGTGGTTCATGAATATTCCTCCGATGCTGGCCTGTCCTTGTCTTCTCGACCCATCAAAGTTTAGCTTTGTCCATCCAATTTCCGGTCAACCTTCGGTATAGCCATCTTTGAGGAAGCTAGCATTGTGTGTTTAAGTTGATAACTTTTCCCACAAAAAAAAATTAAAACAATTTTTTTGTGTACATAGGTTTTTCTTTCTGCTCTAATCTTCACAAGATGAACATTGCCATGATGATATCATCATTGGTGTCTGGAAATGAGAATAGAGAAATGATTCTTGCAAGGAAAGCAAAAGAATAGCCCTGGATTGAGTTGAAGGGAAAGGGAAGGAAAAGTTGCATAATTCAATAAAGCCAGAAATTGATTAGAATGGTTTAGTAATATAAATCTGATTCAATGAGAAAATGTTTTTACGAAGAAAACCTTGAGAAACCTGAAACAGTAATGACTACTTTTCTTTCTGTGTTTGCTCTCTGGTTTAGAAAACTTGCAAGCGAAGAAAGAGTTAGAACAGAGTTACCAACATTTTTTGGAAACATTAAATTTTCTTAGATATTGGTTATGTTTACATATAGTAAGAGACTCACTCAATAGTAGATCAAACAAGTAAGCAAGATATTCAGTATGCTACAGTTGATGAAATCAGATTCCATTCTTCTTACCAATAGAGCCACAACCATTCTGCTCTTTATCCCTTCATATAAAGATGCAAGCCATGTCAGAAGACAAACTTTGAAATTTAGTCTTTAGTGTCCCAGGCCCACAATCAGACAACTGCTAAATTCTATCAACAAAACCTGAAGCTTCTCTTTGGTTTCTTACCTTACCTTTCTGAATGGTATAAAAGGATCCTAAAACCGTACAATTATATTGAGCGAATCGAGCCGTTTATCCTGGCAAAATCCATGATTTGATGGACCTTTATGGGCCTTACCTCGAGGTTAAAAATCCGACACGGCTGTTCTAGAACAACGGGGACAAATAAAAAGCAAGTTACATCATCATTCTTCTTGATTTGAAGTACATGCCTTTGTTATCCTGCGACTCGGATGGTCCACGTAAATCTCATTCATGATGGTCAACGTAATACTTTTTTGGTCAACGCAATCCTTTGTTTTACTATAAACGTACGATTATTTGAATTCCTTGCTGGTTTTGAAAAGCATTCGAAGCGTCAATTTTTTCCTGAGTTCAAATTGGTACTTGAGAGGAAAATATAGTGAGGAATAAATAAACACTTCTTATTTAAAATTTAAGGGTTTTCTTTCACACGGTTGGACTGAGTCGCTGGATAAATAGTTTCTAATCAGCAATAGTTTCGTTCTTTATACGGCCGGATTCTAAAATGGTTTGAAAAGACTGCTGGCGATTTTTTCTTTTTGTCAACCGCACATTTTTATCTTGATTAAGTGGTGGTGTTCAGACGATTCAATTTTCCGGGGAGCACCTCCGCTGTCCGGATCTGATCTATATAGAAAAAAATATAGCATCTGGTTCTAGCATTTTTTGCCAACACATCCTCCCGACCATTCATACTTCGAAGAATATGAATAAAACTCACATTCTTGGAAGATTATCTTCCTGTAGCTTCTGGAGCATCTCGATCTCCGTGACGAAAATTGGTCAATCCATCAAATTTGTAGTCATGTTCACTAGATCGGAACAGTACATTTCGAAACGAGAACTCATTATGTATGTTTACCAATTACCGTTAGTTGGAAGTTTAATTTCCTAGGTTGTTCGAAAACTATTCAATATTTTTTAGCTCAAAAATTGATTTTTAGTAATAGAACCTCTGAACTAAAAATAAATGCAAGAAAAGTCCTCAATAATTTCTTTAAGAAATAAACCCTTTAATTTTTAGTCAAAATACAGTACTTTTGTTTAACGGTTTTTATTCACATTTAACAGTTTTTATTAACGAACTTTTAAGTTTGAGAGTTTATTCGTGAAAAAGTAGCTGAAAGTTCTCTTACAATCGATTTTGGTTGAAAAGTTTTATTACCAAAAAATAAATAAAAACAATTCAAAGTTTCAGTTCTTTTTCGGGTTGATGATGATACTATTGGCGCATGCCAGGAAAAGAGTAGGCAACAAACACTTCTTATTTAAATAAATGTTTTTTTCCACACCGTTGACCTGATTTCGTTGCAGTAAAGTCGTTAATTTTTTATTGTATCATCATCCCATCATGCAAGGGGGACCCAATAACCTCACCGATACAGACTACTTGTGTCTGCTACTTAATTTTATCAGCAAGTTGTGTTCTTTTATGCTGTCTGATTTTAAAAGAACTTTATTAGACCACCCATACACCCGCAATGGGTTTCATATGTTTAATATCCTTCTGTTGAAATATTGTATTTATCTATGCGGATAGAAGAAAAAAAAGCTTTGACCCAAAAAAAAAAAGAGCTTCAATCTTCCATGGAATGCGTCAGAGTCATCGTCTTCTTTGCTTGTGTCCTAACGTTTGTTCCATTTCACGCCTTAGCTCAGGTAGACATCTATGTGTTTGGTCCAAAACACATCTGTTCAAATCGAGGCAACTTCACGGTCAACAGCACTTTTGCCGGAAACCTCAACCGCCTCATCTCCTCTCTCTCCTCACTAACATCCCAACCTTACGGCTTCTACAACCTCACCTCTGGATCTGGAGAAAGTGCTTACGCCATTGGTCTCTGTAGAAGAGAAGTCAAAAGAGATGCTTGTCTCAGCTGTATTCAGACAGCTGCCACAAACCTCACCGAGCAGTGCCAGCGGTCAAAACAAGCTGTTATTTATTTCACGCACTGCATGTTTCGTTACTCGAACGGAACAATCTACGGAAGAAAAGAGACGAGCCCGACACAGGCTTTTGTTTCCGGTACACCTATATCAAACAACAGAGATGAGTTTGAGCGTCTGCAGAGAGTACTGTTGGATAGGCTCAAAGGAATGGCGGCGGCGGGTGGGCCGAATAGGAAATACGCTCAAGGGAACGGTACGGCTTCGCCCGGGTACGGGAGATTCTACGGAAGCGCGCAGTGTTCGCCGGATCTGTCTGAACAGGATTGTGATGACTGTCTGACTTTTGGGTTTCAGCGTATCCCAAGCTGTTGCGATGCTCAGACTGGGCTTAGGTGGTTTTGTCCTAGCTGTAACTTCCGGTTTGAGACGTCGCGATTCTATGAGCTTGAAATCGACCTAGAGGCTGATCCGCCTGCTATTCAGCCTCCTGATGATACACCAACATCAGCTGCAGAAACTGAGAGAACAGGTGTTTAGAAATGCTTGGATGTTTCTCTTGTGTGTTCTTCTTCAGATCTTTGTCTCTAGTTCCGAATGTTTTTGTTCTCTATTTCAGGAAAGGGCAAAGGTGGATCTAAAGTCGTTATTGCCATAGTTGTTCCAATAGTTCTTGTTGCGTTATTTGCGGTTTTGCTATGCTTGGTCTTGAAGTGGAAGAAGAACAAGTCTGGAAATAGAGTCATAGGTAATAACACAATGTCAATGTTATTCTTTTTGATTTTTTTTTTTTTTAAAGTTTAAAAAAAAAAAAAAGTGTTCCTGAGAACTTCTGTCTGAATATTTCAGTTCTTGGGAATTCGCATTTGTCGGGATCAGTTGTCGAGGATGAGTTCTTGAATACAGATTCTCTTGTAATTGACTTTGAAGATCTAAAGGCCGCAACAAATAATTTTTCTTCTGAAAACGAACTTGGACGTGGTGGGTTTGGTTCAGTTTATAAGGTAAGTTTCTTTGACCAAACTTCTTACCGGTAACTTTGGTTATTTGAGAGGTTTATGAACTATGGGATTACGTATGTCTCAGGGTGTGTCCTCTCATGGGCAAGAAATCGCGGTGAAAAGACTATCAGGAAATTCTGGACAAGGGGACATCGAATTCAAGAACGAAATCTTACTACTAGCAAAGCTTCAACATAGGAACTTGGTCAGGCTTCTAGGTTTCTGCATACATGGACAAGAAAGACTCCTTGTTTATGAGTTCATCAAGAATGCTAGTCTTGACCATTTCATCTTTGGTAAATTTTTTCTCCTCTTTTTTTTTTGCTCAATTATTTTTTTTTTTGCTCTGTGTTGATCTCTGCGCCGTTGCAGATCTTGAGAAGCGTCAACTTTTGGATTGGGGAGTGCGATACAAAATGATCAGAGGAGTTGCTAGAGGACTTCTTTATCTTCATGAAGACTCTCGTTTCCGGATCATTCATCGTGATCTTAAAGCTAGCAACATTCTTTTGGACCAAGAACTGATTCCGAAAATCGCAGATTTTGGATTAGCTAAACTCTTTGACACAGGCCAAAACACTACACATCGATTCACAAACAGAATTGCAGGAACTTAGTAAGTAAAATCATCTTTACTAAAAAAGAATTGAGCGAAGCATTTGCACTTTTAAATGATTTTTAAATATTTGACTAACAATAGCTGGTTGGATAATAAATAGCATAATACAATTTCGATATTAATTTATCGATATACTAATTGAACCAAAAACTCAATTTGGGACTATAAAATTATATTATTTTATAGAGATTTTTAGTGTATATTAATTTATAGAGTATTAATTTAAAGAAGTTATATTGTAATTTGGTAAAAACTCTACCAAACAAGGTATAAATGGTTTGTTTCATTTCATTTTGTAGCGGGTATATGGCTCCGGAATACGCCTTGTATGGACAGTTCTCAGTCAAAACAGACGTTTTCAGCTTCGGTGTATTAGTCATTGAGATCATTACAGGTAAGAGAAGCAACAATGGTGGATCTAACGATGATGAAGATTCGGAAAATCTTCTTACGTGGGTAAGTATTCAAAACCAAACCTGTATTACCTAGTTTTCAGTCTTTTGTTCGTCTTATGACATGAATCTTTTTATTTATTTTCAGGTATGGAGAAGTTGGAGAGAAGACATTATCAAAAGTGTGATCGATCCGAGTTTAAGCACGGGATCAACAAACGAGATCTTGAGATGCATACACATTGGTCTGCTATGTGTTCAAGAGAATGCAGCGACTAGACCAACAATGGCTTCGGTTGCTCTAATGCTCAACAGCGATTCGTTTACTCTCCCGACACCTACATGGCCTGCGTTTGTATTAGAGAGTGTGATGCCTCAGAATGTTTCTTCTTCTTCGACTGAAGAGTTACAAATGTCGTCGAATGATGTCACTATTTCTGAGTTATGTCCTCGTTAGAGAGATGATGCAATCTGTAAATGTTTTTGATTATTCTCTTTAAACCTTTTAATGGGGGAAAATTAGCTTATTCGTAGGTTTTCATTCAGGTTTGATTGATAAATTAAGAAAACCACAAGTTATTTGGTTTGAGGCGGTTGGAGGTTCAAACTCTTCCTTAGAATTACCATGTAGCATGTGTTGATAGAATGGACGACTGATTAAATGAATGGTCGAAACATGCGGTTAAAAGTTCAAATGAGTGAGAAAACGGACTGGTTTACGCACCCTCTAAAGAACATGACGTTTACAAATTACAACTCCATATATGTTTATAATTTTTTTCAAAATAATTTTCAATTATAGAAATCTGTTGAATGTATTGAGATTTCCTCTACTTCGACGATTTTAAGCTTAATTTGAACGAAAAAGTACAACGATTTCCGAACAGACTTTAAATGCATCGAAGGGTGCATTTGCGGAACACCATATGTTATGTTGGCAGCGTGAGAAATTAATCACATGTAGATATAAATAGTAGTTGACCAATGATACAAGTTTGTGGAAATGTTTAATCGATATGGGATGAAAAAGTCATGGAGTGCGGAACACACATTTTGCTTGTCTGCTAGGTTCGTGATAATATATCGTTTAAAATTGGTACGTGAAAAAAGTATAGAGATATACTTATAAATATACAAGACCTTCCAAGTTCCTTACATTCGAGAAGAGCTGCTCGCATTTCTGAGGTTTGTTGCCATTAAAGGCAAGAAGACAGAAGCTTCAGTGCATGAGAAGGTCGACAGACCATTCCTCTCAGTAATTGTCCACCCCAATCCTGCAACAGATGAGGATTCTTTCCAGGCAGCAACAGATGAAAATTCTCTCAAGTCCCACTCGGTGTCGGTCTTAGGAACGAACCCTCTAACAGTTACAGTTAGACGTTCCTATGAACGAGATAGAGTGGGACTTGGGAGACGGGTAATCTGGATGTGTTAGGAGGACGCGGCTTAGGTGTAGCGGAGATGGGGTTTTGAAGCTAGAGAAGATGAAGTTGCCGGATACTAAGATGGCTGTTTTGGATCGGAGAACTGACGTGAAGAAATGTGAAGAGAGGTGTCTTAGCGATCGTAACTGTAGGTCGTTTGCGATTGCGCGGATGTTCGAAATGATGGTATCAGTTTTGTCATATTATTGATGTGATTTCGGTTAGAGTCCACACAGAATAATATTGCAATTTTCTATTATTTGTTTTTTTTTGTTTTTCATACATAAAAGGGAAAAAAACAAACAAAAATAAAACAACATTTTATTACAAATATGAGGGATCTTCATTTTCAGAGGTTCAAACCCGAGTCCTTACAGACAAAGGAATGGTAACGTTTCGTGTACCATCAGTCCACGTGAAGCTACCAAATAAGTAAACCGGCATGTTACTCTTATGACTCGTCGTGACCCTAACTTTGAACCCAAGTATCTTCGAGCTCGAGTTGAACACCAGAGTCTCCGGTTCAACAGCAATCTTGACACCTCTCGGAGGCTCGATCACGGCTCTATAAACCGAATCAACAGGTCCAACGTTAGTCACCGTTCTGGAGACGGTCACTTCATCTTTAAGCTCAGGAATCGTGATGGCTGGATAGTTAAAGTCGAGAATAGAAGGTAAGGGAGACGGGCATTTAGCATCTTTCCCGGTGAGTAAAGCTATTGATGTGTCGTTGTAGCCAGAGGCGCAGAAAAAGTGGATGTAATCGTCGAGGTTCAGGTCGTAAACTAGTCCTGGATCTCTGGCTCTCTGGGGGTTCACTAGTCCACCACCGTAGTCAAAAGGATCTGCCAGCTTCCTTGGCATTGATTCCGAATAGATTGGATCTCCAAATGGATCAGTCTTCCACGCTACAACAACAACAACAAAAGAATTAGTCCTCGGGGAATCTCCTAGTCATTCAAAAAAAAAAAAAGAAAGGGGTTTGATTTAAAGAACCTGTAGTCATGATAGCGGATTTTAAAGCGGCAGGAGACCAGTCAGGGTGTAGAGATTTGAGTAGTAGGACGATTCCGGCAACAGCAGGAGCGGAAAAGGATGTTCCTTGACTTATGGCGAATCCTGTGAAATAACCGTCTGTAATGTCAGCTGATAAAATCAACGCACCGGGGGCTACGATATCAGGCTGCATCATTTAGAATCCGTACGTCATTAATCAACACACAAATCCCACAATCAAAAACTAGGAAAGAAAAAGAAGAACCTTGAGAATAGCTGGAGCGCTTGGATTAGGCCCTCTACCAGAGAATGCTGCTACTGTAGTTTGTTTTGGACGTCCCACGAACGTTTTACCTCTACTTATTCTAACCGTTGGCGAACTGGAGAGAAAGAGAAGTAAGTAAGTAAATGATGAGTGTACGTCTTTTATAACATACTACAAAAAGAAAAACTAACCTTGTGGAGCGGATGTATTGTAGAATCTTACTTCCGACTTCATAGTTTGTGGCAATGCCTGGCTTCTCAAAAAAAATCTCAGTGGAATAATCCGAACCTCGTGCAATGATCGCACCAGCGCCACCGAGGGTGTTCACAGCAAACAAAATATCCGAATCGTCTTTCAAAAACGTTAGGGAAATTTTTCCCTTTCGATCAGAAGTGTCGGTCTGCCAGTCTTCTACGTAAATTAATTTAGCAGATACTTCGTCACCCGTATACAAAGCTTGACACTGATGCAGACAAGTAGTAAGTTTCCAAGAGCACAAAAAAAAAAAAAAATAATAATTAAAGAGAGATAGACCATTAATTTACATACAGGTATGGTTAGGTTATTGCCAAGAGTCACGTCTACATAAAAGCTACGGTCAATGGTACTTGCACCAACAGTGAACATCCAGGGAGCTCCATTACTCACAGTGTAAGCACCTGGGCCGGAATTAGAACCAGCCATAACAACAGGTATTCCCTTCATCACCGCGTGGAAGGAACCAAGCTCAGAATCTTCCCCAACTGTGGTATATGTATGGTAAGGAGGTCCATTTGGGCCGAGTGAAATCGATATTACATCAACGCCATCATTGATGGCATCATCGATTGCCATGGTACAATCTGAAACGCCAGAACCCACTTCCTCTGAATCGAAGACAACCTTGTAGACAGCTATACGTGCCTTTGGAGCAGCGCCTCTCATGAGTCCAGGTGCAAGACCATTATATGACACGTCAGGAACGAATGCGCCGGCTGCAATTGAAGCGCATTCTGTTCCGTGTGATACCAAACCTCTAGGGGACAGATACTCATCAGGGCTGATATTTTTCCCAGTTTTCTCAGTAAAGCGATTTGTGTAGTACCTTGCTCCTACTATCTTCTTGTTGCAATGCTTTGCTGGGTCAAATTCCCTTCCGGCTACACACTTCCCCTTCCAATGTTTAGGTATCGGTCCAAGCCCTTCGTCGCTAAAACCCGCCGACTCCGGCCATATTCCTGAGTCGATAATGCCAATGACAAGTTCACTTCCCATGTTGCTGTCATGGAGAATTCCACTGGGCTGATTCGGCGAAAGTCCCAAGTAGTCGAAAGTCCTAGTGGTCTGCAACGTAAGCTTTCGGTTTGATGCCACACTGAAAACATCTGGACGGTCTGGATAATGACATGAAACCAAACCCATCGAGAAAGAAAAAACAAGAAAATGTGAGTGCAAGTCTTTCTTCACAAGAGCTCTTAGCGGGGAGATTGAGATTTTGGGAGCCATAAACATTTACTAAAAGGTTTAATAGAAAATCTTTTACACAATTTGGGGCATATGTCTATTTATATAACCTTCAAAAAATTTAGGGACCAAAACCAATGTTTTACTAGGCTTTGTTTAGATCCGACCATGGCTCTTAGAATTCATAACTAAGTCGTCTTGTGTCATAAAAATCACAGCGACAAACCTTTAAGTTTCTTAGCTTGTGACGATGTAAGTCTGGCAGCAAACCCTGAAAAGCCATGGCGATAGTTGTAGACGATGGACTCTTTAGCAGCTTCCGAGCTTCATATAAGCAAAACCAAACAATAAAACGATCAGCTCCAAAAACCACGAGACATTTTTAGTCATCATCATCATGATCAAGAACCCGGTTTAATTATATCATATACCTATTAAAAACTGATTCCAACATCTTGTGGTGCGATGCTAAGATCAACTCAGGATCATCGTGTTGCTTCGCGCCTAAATGCACTACATAAACCTACCACAATCCCCAAAAAAGGAACATTTCATCAGCCAGAATTTAACAAAAACATAACATAACCAAGAACAAGCCCAGAAACCATTTTACAAACCTTTGGCTCCTCAGTGGTGCATTCTTGAGCAAATACGCAATCTAGAAGGAACAAGAATCCAATGATGAGAAATGCTTTCGAACTTCCCTTCACAAACCCCATCTTCTTGGGTTTTGGGAAGAGCTGCTTTTCTCGTATTGGGATATTTTTTTATTTAATCTGCATTGATGCTTATATAGTCTTCAAAAAGACAATTACAGAACAACAAACATACATGAATAGCTACAATCCACCAAAAATAAACGAACAAACTACAAAACCAATGTGGGTAAACGTCCAAATCAACAGACATCTAATTTTCTACGTAGACAGTTTTAACAGTTTTGTATTTCTTTTCTTTATTTGGCTGATTCGATACTGAAAACAACTCTCTCCAACAAATCTGATCTCTCTCATCTCTGTTATTGTATATGTTCACAACCAAAATGGAATGACCAAAATTGATAATCTAATTTAAACATGCAGAGATTAAGGAATAAGATTATACTGATACGACAAAAAAAACAATTAGTGTGTCTATTATGGACTTCGGTGCTTCTTCCATTCCGTTAATTATTGTATATAAATATATATATATATATATATATATATATATATTTTTTTTTTTTTATTTAACTTATGAGTCTCGGTGCTTGAGATTGAAGAATCTATCGGGTCCAACGACAAACGAAATTGTTACAAGGTGCGAAATTATGCCGTTAAACCAATTATTTATTGAGTCAATCTAAATTAAAAATTAAGAATAAGGTTAGGTGTTAATGCTATATTAGGCTATAATCTCTCGAAAGCTAGCTAGGGCTTTCCTTGCGCATAGTGTATCATTTCATTTGCCACAACGAGAAGCCCACGTGTATATATAGTTGACCAAATCTCATTAGTTGATTAACGTTTCTGACAAATTAATTAACTGATTATTTATATACACAGACATGATACATGTATTAGCGGTCCGTATGGTTCCATAATATTGTATGAAAAAAAATGGCAATTAACAATTTGATCTGATTATTTGAAAATCTATATTATTAAAATTGAATTACATTTTAGATTTGTTTGGAAACAATAGTAGCACTATATATCTATATTGTTTGGAAACATGAATAGCATTTAAAACAAAAATTATGGTCTTATAGCAATATAAAAAAAAATTGATTTGTAATCAATATTTCATCAAATATATTCAGTTACCATAACTCAAATACACGTAATAAATCACACTTTTAAATATGGAAACAATAAAAGAATAACTAATAAATAGATTTTGACAAATATATGATACATCTTCAATATAAATTTATAAAGAAAATATAGAACACTTAAAACGGAAAACAAATATAAATTTATAAAACAAAAAATTTAATACTGCAATATATACAATTGCACTACAAAATGGTGAGGCATCTAAAATATATAATATTCACATGAAAAATATAAAATATTATAATATTCTTAATTATGTAATAGTTAGACATGAAATATTATAACCTCTCAAGTCCACCTCCTATTGCAATTACGTGACATGCAAACATATTCATGTTATATATTATTAAGTGTCTCTTTGAATAGAAAAGTACTCGATGTCAAAAAAAAAAAGAATAGAAAAGTATTATGGTTTGTTTCTTTAAGTGTTTCAGAATTAATGAGTTCTAAAAACAATTTTACACTTTTGTTAAATATCTTTATGATCGAAAAATTATTATCTAAAATTACATTGTTATTAAATTTCGAATACTTTACATAAGTAGATTAATATTAAAATTTTCAACAGAGATATGGAAACCACTATATTTTGAAAAAAAAAATCACATTTTTAAAGTGTGTATATCTCTTCAATCATAGGAACCACCATATTTGAAATCTATATTTATCAAAAAATAATATATTTTCTAAAGGTTCGATTTTGATTTTTTGGTTTTAGATATATAGGAATCACTTAGTTATTTGTGAATATCAATTTAGTTTTGAGTTTCTTTTTTGCTTCGGTTTTGATTCACTGTTGGTTCTCGGTTTATAGTTCCATGTCTAACTAGGATGCTGAAGTGTTTTTTTTTCTTTGGTTATAATTGTTACAATATCACGTCATAAAACGGGTTATAACCAATAAATATAAATAAAGCTTTGCAGTATATATTTCAAATATTTCCACAAACTCAGTGGTAAGTATATCAGATATGGACATATCATTTAGGGTATTTAGGATTCAAAAAGATTCGAATTATCTAAAAATATGAAAAACACCCAAAACATGAAAAATATTTAAACTCCAAAAAATCCACAAATATTTAAATACCTAAAAATCTAAAATTTTATTAGAAATCGGACCCGATGAACCAAAAAATACCTTAAATTTTATCCGACTACCCAATTTTTTTTTTAAAAAAAAATCAAATTTTATCTGAAACCCAAAACTATTGTAAATCCAAACTCAAAACTTAAAAAATATATGTAATACCAGAAACATATTCGAAATAACCTAATATACTTAATATACACAAAATATTTCCGACTAGATCTCGGGTAAGATCCAAACTTAAACAAATACCCGCGGGTCTAAAAGAAATACCTATTAGGTAATTTTCTCTGAACCCGGACCCGAACCAAACCTATGTTTTGAGTCGGTTTCGGTTTGATCTTTGGTCCGGATTAAATATTCAGATCTAAGGAAAAGTTATATAAAATGTACATATAAAATCTTAAATAAACTACTCATAGAATATATGTAATTATCAAAAATTCTCTTCTTCAATATAATATGATTTTATATTACAATATAATCTCAAAAAACCCGCGCTTTCGAAGCGCAAGTCAAAATCTAGTATATACTAAATATTTAGTTTTTATTATTTTGGTTGTCGATATAATTTACATATTGCAATACGTTGCTTTAGTGGTGTTTAGCGAGCCACACATATACAATGTTTATCAAATAATTCTTCAAATAAAATATGAAAGATGATAAATTAATAAAATATATTGTTCTCATATAGATTCATTTATTTTGTTCATCGTTCAAAGGTTTTTTTGATTCATATAAACAAAAGCCTTTGAACCCTAAACAGTTGAAAGAAGCATAGTCGCCAGACAATGAACAAAAGGTCCATTTGTCCGTATACAGAAAACAATAAAATTTAAACTACTACTTGTGGTCTGTTGGTAATTAACTTGAAGGCAAAAGTCCAATACGGTGAGGCTACTAGAGTTCGAGTCCCGGTCAATGAGGAATTAACATTTTGGTATCGCTAGAAACATGAAACCGACATGTGACAAGACGTGACTAATCTGAACTACTTCTGTGAACCAGGATATCCGTGTATAACTAAAAAAAAATGTTTTACTTTAGTTTAAAAATCAGACGATGCAGTGATCAAAAGCTTGAAAATATTTGCCTGAAGGAAGCATCTTATATTACAATCGAAATCCCAAGGCAAGATCCGAAAGCAACATCATAAGAAAATCAAACTGCTTTTTCTTGAAAATAATATTTTATGTTTCGAATAAATAAATGTTCTGAAAATATGTTTAAAAATTTATTTTATGTTTTCAGTGCATTTTATTAATTACTAATAATAAATTATAAACTTAAAAAAACTTAATTGTATGTATTAATTTATAATGATCCAAAGTTATAAGAAATACTCAATCAAAAAGTATTTATAATTAAAATTTGATATACTTTTTGATATATATGAAAACACTAAAACAAAGTAACGGTAAGTGGGTTAAATTCGTCCTGTTTAACCCTTCCTACTGCGAATTAATGATTTTTATTCAAAAATCTGATACAAAATCCACAGAAAATAGTACATTTTCATATATTCTGTTGAAATTTGCTAGCAACTATCGGATGTTTAGTATATACTTCTTCTTTTTAAAATTAGTTGTCGTTCTAGAGTTCTTCACATAAATTAAGAAACTAATTATAATTGTATAAAATTTATTGTTTATCTTAGTTTAATTAAAAGAAAAAAAAATAAAAAATAAATTGTATTGAAATCATAAAACCATATTTGTAACAAAACTTTTACGTTACATCGACACTTAATTTGAAAGGGAGAAAGTAATAAAAAAAATTTAGTAACATCTAGAAAACGGTAAAATATTAAATGTTTTTAATTGATGTGTTTAATTTTTTAAACTTGAATAATAAAAATGGAGAAAATAATTAATGAATAAAACACGTTCATAAAAGAAATAAATAAAAATATTGATAAAGCAAATTATTATTCTTTTCTTGATGATGACACAACAAGTGTAAAGATATTTTTATTCCATCCCCAACATCCGTGAAGAACATTATCTTATTAATAACTGGGTTACAGCAATTTACAGGTAAAAGTTATCGATGAAACTTGTCCTCACAGAAACTGGGATTGTGACATTGTGTAGTCCATCACTCCAAGTCAAACTCCCAAAGAAAAAGCCAGTGTTCACTTTGTATGAGCCTGATGACACACTCACCGTAAACGCAGCCTTGCTGGTTCCTTTGTTAAACACTAGCTCCTCCGGTGAAACCTTTACGTCGAATCCAAGAGGAGCCTTGATCACGGGCTTGTAAACCGAGTCCACAGGTCCAACGTTGGTCACGGTTCGGGTAATCACTTTGACGTTTCCCTTGAGGTCTGGAATGGTAATAGAAGGTACGTTGATATCAAGAATCGATGAACTTGAGCTCGGACACTTGGTAGTGACGTTTCCGGTTAGAGCAGAAACTCTCTTGTCCGTGTAGAGAGCTGCGGAACATAAGTAATGTACGTAATCATTCATGTCCATGTCGTAAACAAGACCCGGATTTGTGGCTTTCTCCATATCCACAAGACCTCCCCCGTAGTCAAATGCATCGGCTATCTTTGGTGTGGTTCCCTCTGCGGTTAGAGGCTCACCGTATGGATCGGTGCTCCTGGCTGAAACATGGAGAGTATTTGTTGTCAGCTGCTGAAGTTCTTTATTATAGAGAAAAACATATCCTTAAAGAAACAGATAAACCAAACCAAACCTGTTGTGACAATAGCTGACTTGATTGCAGCAGGAGACCAAGTAGGATGTGAAATCTTGAGGAGTGCTACGATTCCAGCAATAACAGGAGTTGCCATTGATGTTCCCGAGTAGGCGAACTCACTAGTATCTTCGTCTGTCGGTATTCTAGGTGTTAGTAAGTTCAAACCAGGTGCTGCTATATCCGGCTGCATTAGAAAAAGTTATGACGGTTAAAAGCACAGCCAGATAATTAATTAATTAATTAATTAATGGTCAATATGTGTATAATATCATTTGACCCCAAAATGATTAAGAAAAATATTTGCTCAAGTACATAAATCTTAGGGCCGGCCGTGGTTAAAAGTCTAGAACTTAGTGATCAAGAACAAGATATGAATGTAACAAAACCTTGAGAATGGCAGGTGAAAATGAACTAGGCCCTCTGGAAGATGAACCTCCAACGGTACTTGCTACACTTTCACCAATTACTGCCTTGAATGGGCTTATCTTAACCTTTGGTGAGCTGCAAACAAAACAAAAACAACAAGATCAGATTCTCCAACATATGTAAGAAGATGAGATACTTGTTTGATATATAAACACAACCTCGTAGTTTCCATGTGGAAATAAATCTTGGAACCAATGTCGATATCAATGTAGATACATGGAAAGTTTGCAGGACATTCCAAACGACTACTAGGGGTTCTCACATATATTACACCAACAGCACCATTCCTCTGAAGAATCTCTGGTCCAGGCATCGGCTTCTCTTTTTCGAAGTACATCACCACTTTGCCCTTTACTGTAGCAACACTAGACTGATCTTCACTAAACATCACATCAGTGAAGCCAAGTTCCGGTCCTGTGTACATACTCTGACCCTGGAAAAAAAGTCAACCGAAACAACGTTAGCCATCAATCACAACCTTTGCCTCGTTAGAGATATGTGTATACACACATACCATGAACGTTTGATTGTTGTCGAGTGTGATAAATGCGGATAAAGAACGGTCAAGGGTGGTCGCAGCTACAGTTATTATCCATGGAGAAATGTTAATAACCGTAGTACCGCGTGGCCCTCCATTACCAGCTGGAGAAACAACAGTGATGCCTTTGTTCACAGCGTGTAACGCTGGAATCGCGATGTCAACTTCAACGTCAAGAGACCTGACTTTTGATAAGCCACCGATAGAAACCGACAAAACATCAACACCGTCATTAATAGCTTCATCAAAAGCTTTCCAGACATCAGCAACCGAACACATCCCTCCTTGCACGTCCCAACATGCTTTATACATGGCTATATGCGCCTTAGGAGCAGCACCTCTCATGATTGACCCAGCTGAGAGGCCTGGGAAAGTCAAGTTAGAAAGGAAAGAACCAGCCACCGTTGAGGAAACTTGTGTCCCGTGGCCATTGTGATCTCTAGGAGATATATGTTCTGTGCTGCTGTTGATACTTGTTGCGAGATCAGCATTAAGACCATCCATGTAGTACTTAGCACCAATAAGCTTCTTGTTGCAATCTTCAGCTTTGAACTGGTCCCCGGATACGCATTGTCCTTTCCATTGTTTCGGTGTCGGTCCATATCCATTGTCATCAAAGACCCCTGATTCTGACCATATGCCTGCTCACATAATCTCGAGATTGTTAATCATTATGCTGAGATAAGTTAACAGATTGATACAGAGAGATTGATAGCATACCAGAGTCAATAACGCCAATAATAGCACCACTACCCATGTTGGACCCTTGTAGAAGACCTTTAGATGAAGCTGGAGTTGAAAAAAGACCTAAGTAATCCCATGTCCGTGTTGTTTGCATCACAAGTTTTCGGTTTATCACAAGAGTAATAACTTCAGGATGATCTAGTAGACAGATATACAGAAAATATGGTTTAATAAATAAAAAAAAACACATTTTAGAGATTTTGAAATTTGCAAAAAAAAAAAAAAAAGAAAAAAAGAGAAATACTTTTCAGTTTCTGTGCCTCGGCTGGTTTGAGCTTGGCTGCAAAGCCAGAAAATCCATATTGATAGTTATAGATCATTGAGCTTTTGGCGGCTTCTTCGCTGTAACATAATATTCAAACAAAGAAATATAAATTATAACCAACCTCAGAAGCTAAGTTATAACAAACACATGCAACGAATCTTTTACCTTCCAAGAACCGATTTCAAGATTTCAAGATGCGATTGAGCCACCAACTTGGGATCATCGTGTTTCGTGGCACCCAAGTAAATGATATAAACCTATATATTATCATCAGACGATTAACGAACGCATAACATACTACAACCATCTTTTTCTCTTAAACACACTCACCGGAGACTTGGGGACGAAAGGCACCACCACCGGGGGTTCCTCTACTCTAGCGGGATCAGGTGCCTATAGGTGAGAGAACACGTAAGCAATTAACGAACGTTATTATAACAACAATGTTTGTTTCTTTCCATATGTAAAAAACAATTAGACTACATACGCCTCCTCCCTGCCCGGGACCGCCGATAAAGTCGGCTTCGGGGGGGCCAGCTGATGTTACGTTTGCAAGAAAAGCAAATGCTATTGTAACAAAAAGCAATCTTAAAGGAAGAAACATTTTCAGAGGTTGTTCTTCGAACTCTCCTCTGCAAATGTTTCTTTTTCTTTTGTTATCGAGACAGAACCTGCTCTGAGAACATCCTCCAAGCCCTTTCCTTTTTATAATTAGACATGTCTTCTAAATTTGATTAACCAACTTTGTGTTTCCAAAAACTGGCAAGGTAACCAACCAACCAATACACATACTGTTTTGTATCTTGCAGAAAATAAACGTTGTAACTACTAACAGCAAAAATAAACAAAGCACAAAGATGGGGTGTTATTCCCTGATGGTTATGCACAAGCTATCAATAGAATCTAATTATGACAACTGTGGTTACAAAATTATTAAAAATATCTAATCATGACATATGTTCAGTTATTCTATTCTTGATGAGATGCAAATTTGTTTATGGATAACAATGACTTCCAGTTAAATTAAGGTTACTAGATTAAGACTTGCGCAGGATGAATGTTGGATATACATAAAATTTTATGTAATACTGTAGTATCGGTGACTATTACATATGTAACTAAATTAGTGCGGACATATAGATCAAAATAATTAATTTTATTTAAAATAATTTTATGGTAAATAAATTCAAATAATCATTTTTATCTTTTATACTTTTATAATTAAATTTAAATGATATAAACCTCGATGTATAGTATATTTTTTTAATATGACTATTTATTAAATAAAAATGTCCTATTTACATCGTTTTATGATAATTTTTACTTTTATAAAAAAAATTGAAACATTGATAACCAAATTTTCAATATGGAACTTTTAATATTTTTTATTAAGTTATAATCATTTTTACAAATTCAATGAAAATTTTGAAACTAAAATATTAAATTCTTAGTATTTGTTCAATGAAAATTTTGAAATTTAAATATTTATGCATTTATATAATATATAATTTAATTTAAATGATATTTGTGTACATATATATTTAATCTAATATTTATTAAATAAGACATCATACTCATATAATTTTATGAACATTTGTATCTTGTTATATATAAAAATTAAACCACTGATCACAAATTTTCAAAATGAGATATTTAAAAGTTTATTAATTTATATTCGTTTTTAAAAACTTCAAAATATAACATATATAAAAAAATAGAAATTTTTATTATTTGGTTAATTTGATTGTCTAATTTATTCTAATAATATTAATATATAACAAAAATGATAGAGGAAATATAAATTATTATCAAATCTTTTTTATTTAAAATCATTAACTATCATATATATTTTTTGATTAGATTAGATAATTCCGTATGTTTTATTTAAGGAAATAAATAAGAATATTTTTATATTAATAATTAATTATATGATTAGTTTAATAAAAAATATATTATATGTTTAGATAGACCAACTTATTTTTCTAAGAATTTTGAAATTGATTCTCGTGATGACACGTGTCATGGTTCAGAAGTTGTAATGTTTCTCTTTTATGTGTATTCTATATTTATCAAAAGGTATTACAAAGTTTCTACAAGAAAATAGTAAACGGCATATACTTACACAACTGATGAAACTGCTTATATTATTGCTCAAAATCTTTCAGCCAGTGAAACTCTCAAGACAAACAAGCCTTAAGTGCATTACTTTACTAGGTTGCATACAATCTGAGTGATTATGATCACAATGCTCTTCTAAACGTTTTGTTTCTTACAGCATCAACGAAGCACATAACATAAGACACATAAGACATAATACATGGGAAATTCACACAGGTTTAGATGTAGTGGGAGAGCTATTGTTTTTAAAACAAGAAGTAGGAGGAACTGAGAACGGACTTGTGATCTTTACCCAGATGACGACCACGGAGGCACTCCAGATCCATTATCTGAGAATGATCCACAAAGAGATTCACCTGAAAAAAAAAATCAAGAAACAAAGAGAAGCGTAAGCATATAAACAGAAAGCGAGAAATGATAGAGAGGAGAGTGAGCAGTAGATACATTTGGACCGTAACGTTTGATGAACCACTCAGCTAACTTGGCATCAGATGCTTCAAACATAGTCTTCTCTACTCCCAAACGTCCTATGACTTTGGCAATTATGTCTGCTCGGATAGAATCTGCGTAATTGCATACGTCATCTGCATCAATCATAATGGTGTCTGCCCCGGCTTCCAAACACCTTTCTGCCTTTCTTATCAAGAGATCAATGTCCTCAACAAACTCTGAAAAGGAATATTTTCTTAGTAACCACCTAAATCTGAAAACTATCAACACGGCCGGATCTAGGCATAGTCTGGTGAAAGCCTTGGGCCCAAAAATTTTAAAGGTTTTTTACATAACCAGGCCTCTCAATTTTGAAAAGAAAAATTTACTTAGAAGAAAAAAATATAGTAAAGTTTTTTAAGAAATGTTTCAAGCCTCCAAAATCTCCAAAATCCGGATCCAGCCCTGACTAAGAGCACCATGTGTTTCTTACCGCTTGATCGAGGCTCCGGAACAACATAGGAACCAAAGGCCCTGTTCCTCCTCCCAGGAATATCAGACTTGTTGAACTTCACAGCGAAGATTGGTTTGGCTCTAAGACCACCGCTCTTGATCATACGAACATATCGTAGAAGAGTGTCCTCCGGAACCTCAAGCGAATTTGCATTCAGCTCAATAGTGTCGAACCCCAACTGCTTACACTCCTGCAATAACGCATAAAATGAAACTTAACATGATCTTCATGGCTAGATCTGAAATTTAAAGTCATAAACATTTTTAGGTTAGTCTTTAAAAAATATATATCAATGGACTATGCGACCTAATCTTTTTTTTTTTTTTTTTTTCGAAACACTTATAATCTGCGACCTATCTACAATATAACTCTTTAAAATTCGAAGGCCAAAACAAATGTTTCATCCGGCTATACTTAGAACCGGCCCTGGTCATCTTCTACAATAGCTTTACTTACCTCTATATACTCTTTGAAACCTGAAGGACCACCACTACGAAGAACATGTTCAGCCCAATCACCAGTACTAACATACACATCGTGCTCATGAGCCATATCGATGGCTTGCTTGATGAATGACTTTGGAATCAAACTGTTGGAGCCTCCCGAGAACTTTAACCCGTCAACAAACTGCCCCATGGATTCAAATATTTCCTAAACCACACGATCAAACCAACCGTAAGAGCCTAGTCAGAATCTGATGAACACTTTCTAAGGATCAATTTTTTTCGTAGAAATGGTACCTGAAGAACGTTCTGGCTGAGAACGGAGTAACGAGGACCTCGCATCTCCGTTACACCGTAACGGCGTGGCTTCTCCGGACGGTCTTCGTTCTCCTCGAAACTCTTCCATCTGTAGTGACCCGCCATCTTCTACGATTCTCCAGCCGATCTTCTTCGTTCTTCTCGAAAATCTTTAAAAGTCATTATTACCAGTCGAAGAAGAATGGAGCTGCTTCTAGAGACAGGTGCCACGTCATCACCGCAAGAACCTGTTAACTCTTTTGTCGTTCGACACGTGCTTAACTTTGTTTGAAGCCTTTTTAAGCCTTTCAGCCCATCTTAATTAAATTTAGAGAATTTTTTTTGTTTATTTTCACAAAAATAAATTTTAATAAAGAAAATGATAAAAATAAATTTTATTATCTTACGGTTAACTACTTTATACTTAGTCCAAATACAGTAATATCGTTTTTACCAATTGATCTTCCAAAACCTAACTTCAAAAGCAACACAAACTCAAAACACATTCGGCAATACTGGGATATCGAGAATAGTTTCGGATTTAGAAAGCAACAAAATCAAAGATATCTCAAAACCTTGTGTTCCCAAAATGAAGCCCTTTGATTTGAGATGGTAGCTTTGTGTTTTTCGCAGGAGAAGATAACGCTGGTAGATTCGCCGGGATTTGTCTCCGTCGCCGTCGAGCGAAGAAGCGACGAGTCGCACAAACTCGAGAGATTTCGTCGTCGAGAGAAGAAGGCGAAGACAGAGACACAAATCTCTTCGTCTTCCTATTCGTTCGTCGGAGATGATAGATGATGAAAATGTTTGTCGTGTCGTCGCCGGAGTTAA
This sequence comes from Brassica oleracea var. oleracea, assembly GCF_000695525.1. NCBI lineage: Eukaryota > Viridiplantae > Streptophyta > Magnoliopsida > Brassicales > Brassicaceae > Brassica > Brassica oleracea. The sequence continues at coordinate 41,970,304 of NC_027754.1, read as the reverse complement.
TTGAATCTCGTTGGCGGTCCGTCGTGGGAGAGATCGAAGAAATAGTAGAGTCGTGACTCATGAAAGAGAGATGGGAGAGATTTTTCTTTTTTTCATATAAAATAAGGGTACTAAGGACATTTGGTCCATTAATAAATGTTATTTTGTGATTTTTCCCTTCCCGGTCTATTTTTGAGATGAAAACTCAAAAATGTCTACGGAGAATTGCCCTTTTAGTATTCTTTATATGGTTTTTAATGGATTTAGTGGATAACTTATATAAACATAGTCGTTAATGGATTTGGTCTTTCGTGGCATAATTTGTCCACAAATCAGAAATGTGATCCGTCTATACATAGACAAATGGGCGGCAACAGTCCAATTGACAACTATGGTATATGAACCCTTGTTTCCGATATGAACCGTTGTTTCCGGTCAGCTCAAGATCTTAGGCTCTTAGCTATAGTTACAACACGACCACAATTATTTTCCGGTAATTGTGTCCGTGTTGTAACTAGTTTCAGTATTTTCTAATTTACTGTGGGAGTGCTAGTTGCTGTATTTTCTATATGTTATTTTAACTTTAACATAAAATAGTTGTGGTTGACTTATTATTAGTTCAAGTTATACGCATACTTGAATACATATGAAATTCATATAAACTCACTAATAATTTGGCAACTTGGCAATTTGGCAGAGTCAAATGAAAAAGAAAAGAAAGAGTGCCTTCTGAAGCAAGCGATCAGATCATAAAACAGAGAAGTTAGTTGCTCACCATGATTGTTCATCGCATATTCCTCAAATACAAACCTTTTTTTAGGGTGGAAGAAAAAACCTTTTTATAAAAACAATACTTCTTCTGTTTCATAAAATAAGATAGTTTGAAGAAATTTTTATATTTCAAAATATAAAATGTTTTGATACTTTTAAAATACTTTAAGTTTATTGAAAATATATAATATTTTGCTAGCTACATTATTTGTGATTGGTTAACCTGTTTTCAATTTATATTATTAATGATATGATTTAAAATAATAATATTGTTTTTAATTCTTGCACATTCGAGCGAATAGAGTATCTATGATGTTAACGTCATTTGAGAACTCGAATTTGCAATAAATAATTCTGAGCATAATAAACAAAAGAAAGTTCTATCTATACGTGGATAATTCAATGCACATAATACAGAATCTATAATGGACTTCTGATAATGTAATTTTCCCTATTTAAAACCTCCCATAAAAACATATTCTTGCATATTTCATCCCACTGAGATCAACTAAGCTTTGTTTAAATATTTGAATCATGACTATAAATAAGTAATTACTCTTGAATTAATCTATCTCTTATCTCTCATGGGGGGTGGTGACTAATAATCTTTGAAAATAATAAAATAAAATAAATAAAAAGAGAGAGGAAGGCGGCACCAACCCATTTACATAAATAAAAGTAAAAGGCTTCTCATCTCTTTCTGTTTCGACATTCCCCAGAATCTCTCTCCCCCCTTTTTTTCTCCAACCAAAAACCTTAACGACTCTTTCTTCATCGTGAAACAGAGCAACAGAGACGTTAGACTCTTTGTCTCAATCTCTCTAAATCCTTTGCTTCAATTCCCATAAGTAAGTTGACTCCATCTTTTTTTTTCTTTTGATATTTCTACTGTTGTTATGATTACAATTTCCACAAACGAAAAGAGATTTTTTTTCTTTATTTAATAATTTACTGTTTTTCACCTGAACATGATGACCGTCTCTCATCCTCTATGTTTCCTTATGGTTTTGTCAGATCGATGGAAACTGGTGTAGCAGTTACGGGTCAAGAAATCGGACCCGGGATTCATACACCCGTTAATCCTGATGGATACGTAACAATCGATGTCGAAAGTTTCTCTCATGTTATCCACAAAGACATCTCTTCTTCGAGTCCCAGAGTTACAGTAAGCTCTTTCTTTTTATTGTAGTTGGCTAATTTATATATATATATGTATATTAATTTGGCTTTATTAATTTCTCTTTCGAAATAATTCCAGTGAAACTCAATTATTGAGTATTTTATTATGATTTAATTGAATTATTGAATAAAATTGATTTTTTTCACAAGCTGCAGAGAAGTGTTTCCAGGAAAGAGTCTCTAAGAAGCAACAACGAGAGGAAACTCCATTCTAACGCAAATGGTAATGACAAAGAGACCTCATCCCCTCAGTCTCCACTTAGAGGTAAAAATTTTCTAATTCAATCATTTATTTAATATATATGTAGCATTTTCTTGATAAAAAGTACTTTTTATCACATTCTATATACATCATTTCATTTAATACATGATACATCGATTAGTTTTCAAATAAAGTACATTAAACGAACGTTTCATTACATGTATGTGGACAAATGCATTTTCCTACAGCCAAATGGTTTTTTTTTTTGGTCAAATCCTTGAGCCAAATGGTACATTTTGTTTCTTTCTTGATTCTTTTGTTACCATCTGATAGAAGTATATTACTTAATAGTATCAAATGGACCTAGCAGATTCTTGTAATATATTATATTTGGGGCTATCTGCGACTGTTAATAATTTTTAAAAGATTTTAAATTTGACAAAACATAATGTGCGGGAGTTTTGGGTTGGAAACAAATATATCTTGGCCTATTGATAATACAATTCGAGTTATGTTGTTTTGTGTGGTTAGATATTTTCCTGGGAAATGTCAATCTTTATGAAATACTCTTTGATATTATAAATTTTAATCTAGTGCAAAAGGTTCTGTTTGCCTAATCTAACATAAAGTTAAATATTAATCCACTGGTTATTTTCCTCTTTAAGGTATAAGATTACAAAATGTTAGGTGGGGGATAACGTGACCAACCCATCCGTTTTCGGCTGTAGACCGTAACTAAGTTTTATCTTTAAAATTTCTTTTAAAAAGTTCACAACTTATCCTTTTTGTTTAAAAACATTTTTGATACATCTTTGTAACTTTTTCTGTAACTAATAAGATCAACTAATTGGAAACACCCTAGTGTTTTACGCAGTGTTTTTAAAACCGGATCGGAAACTAAACCGGAAATATTTTGGGTCACGGTTCAATATGGTTCGACCGGATCAAACCTGGTTCAATAATATGGTTTAGTATTTTTTAGTATGTAAATATAAATGTAATATTAGTAAACATGATGCATAGTTAAAATATAAATTAATTTTGAACATAAAATATTATAAATATAAATTAGTTTCTTGTTTATATGGATGTTTTATAGATTTTTGATAGTTTTAATGGTTTTTATTGGCTTAATAACTTTGAAATATAATCCGGCTATGTGGCCGGTTCATGGTCGAACCAATTACTAGACCAACCCGACTATATGATCGGTTCATGGTCGAACCCGGTCCAACCATCGGGTCGGTCTGGTTTTAAAAACAATGGTTTTACGTTTATCTCCATTTCTCAATTTGAATATTTTATATGCGTTAGCTATTACATAGCTTTATGCAGACCACAACACAAACCGTAGCTTTATTTTTTTAAAAAATTATTCTCCTGCGCCGCATACTCATACTATTATTAAATTCGGCGTACAATGAATACGTTATGATTCAGTTTATTTGGTTATGTCAAATAAAGAAAAAAATAATTATTCATTGTTATTAATTAAAGCTTGTTGTATGGCATTTGATGAGTTGTAGGGTCATGCACGCCGGAAAAGGCGAGCACTGTGAGGCCCATAGATCATGTAGGCACGGACACAATCGCAGCCACCATTGTTTCAGCCTCACCGCTTCATCAGATCACCGTTACTACGACTGCAGCCACCGGCGGAAATGTGATCTCCGATCAAAATAGAGAAAGAAGATTTGGATTTGCAAGGAAGTCGAGTTTTAAACGTTCTCGCACTTCTTGGATGCTTGATCCGAAGAAAATCCTCATCTTCTTTGCAACTTTGTAAGCAATTTATCACTTCCTTCTTCAATATAATTTATTTAATTAATTAATTCAAAAGATATATTAATTTATGGAATACAAAATGTATAACTCAAATTGCAAACTTCTATAATTATCTAGTAGTAATTGAGGTTAGGCATTTACCTAAATGTAACTGGCTGAGATAATTTAATACATATAAATCTATTAAAACTATGAGTCGTGTACGGCATGCTACTGAAAATCGAAGTATCTATCACAAGTTAATATTTAATAAGTAAAGTTGTTTTTGACGAATATGTATAATTGTTGTTCAAAAAAGTTCAATCTTTGTGACAGGTCAAGCATGGGATCGATCTTGTTAATCATATTCACTCTCTCGATCAGCAAGTCTAATCCCGGAGATATGGTCTAAGACTAATATTAACAACATATGAAGAGGATATAGACCGACTTCAGCTTGTGGCTATAGTACATGCCACATTCTCACCGACCTACATCTGAAGAGATGAATCAGAAGAACATTGCAAAACAAAGAGCGTACGGCTGTGATAATAGTTATTTTGTATATTTTTTATTAGTAAAAATGGAAAAGGAGAATATTTAGATAGAGAAAGTGGGAAGTGGGCACGCACGAGATCATATGAATGTTGGAAAAGAAAGCTTTAAGACAAGAGTTTATGACTGTTGTGACAAAGGCAGAGAGACCCGACAGAGAATCTTCTCTTCTGTTCCTTTAATTCCTTTTCTCTGTTTATTCATACTCACTTAGTCTAATTTGTGTTTTTCATTTGGTGTATTTCTTTATGTACATATATATATATATATATATCAAAATTTCCATTGGGTTTTATTTTTCTTTCAGTTATTACCTTTTGAAATACAATTCAGACTTTAGGTATATATGGACCATCTTACCAGATAGAACCTACACAAGCGTGGAGCATTTATAAGTCACCACATGCTATTCACCTAAGCTACTACCATATTTAGATGTATTCAAGTATTCGGATCGTAAAGTAACATCTCCCTTTCATAAACCAAATTGCAAGAATACAACATATTCTGAATTGTGTTGATAACAACCAAAGTTGTAACGTGTTTTTTCGAAAGTTTAATGTTGAAGCGTCCTCAAAGAAGTCCAAACACCTATAGAAGTCGTGAATAAGACCGGTCCTGAAATTTCGAGGAGTGAAAGGTTTGAGAAAAAGTCAAATTCTATAGCTCATTACTCGAATAGTGACTCCAATAAATTAATCTATTATAGAGGGCGAAATGTCAACAAACTTTAGCGAGAATACCAAGATCAAACTCAACTTCCAATTCCAAAGGAAACTTTACTAGTATGGTCATGAATCAACTTATAATTATTGAGTTACTTGAGGAATTGTCAATGAAAGACTACTACAGTGTAATAGCTGTGAATTCCACTTCCGAGTTAGAGTTCAATTCTTACCATCTGAAATTATGTACTTTTTGTAGAATGAGAAGAGAAAGGATGCATTCGTAGCATTGAAAGGCCCAATCAAATACCCCATCATATTATAGGTTTTCTTTCTTTTCTTTCATTTAAATAGAACTAAATGGACAATCCAGCAAAAGATAAAAGAGGGAACTTAACTCCGATCGAGGAATCAGAATCATAGATGATTTAGTGAAGGTTCTAATATATAATTTTTTTTAAAAAAATTAGAAACTTATATATATATAATTTTCTTTAAAATATTTAGGGATATGGACCAATGTTTCAATTGGTTATACATATGACCGGCTATGGTTGTGATGTGGGCTTTAAAGTATGATATATGGTATATTATTACACATTTAAAGTCACTTAGGGTCTGAATGTTTATAAATCCCACATCACTGCATCACAATTAATAATAACAAAAATTTCTAGATATATATATATATATGTATATATATGTGTTGGTTACTGTTAAAAACATAGCAGTTGTTATGCATGCTGATTGCTGTCATTGAGGCCTTCAATTAATTATTTCATACTCTTTTCGTTCCTAAAAGATGTATGTTCTGGAAAAAAAAATTGTTTCAAAAAAATATATTTTTTATTTTTTCAATGTATGATTTTATGAAAAATTGTAAATTTCAAAAAAATTAATGGTGTTTATTGAATTTGTATTGGTTAAAAATTATGAAAAATTGTTATTCACAAAAAAATAATATATATTTAACGGGATTTCTTAATATATGTGAAAAGTCTAGAATATGCACTTTTAAAAACAGAGGGAATACGATAATTTTTTGGTAACTGTGATTGTATCATACTATCATTGGTCGAACCACACATAAATTATGTTGACGAGCGACACTTATCAAACTACATTAGTACTCATTTAACTAATACTAGATTTTGATCCGCGCGTCCGCGCGGTGTATTTTTAAAAAAATATAATGCTATTTATTATTATGTCACTATTTTGGGTTCGACAAAAAATTCGAATTCGAAGAACCGAACCGATCCGATCCCAATCCGAATAAGTAGTACCAAATCCGAACCGAAATTGATTAAATATCCGAATTATTCAAAATTTTGGTATTTGGAGAACTGAAACCTAATCCGATCCGAACCGAAGTATTTTGGGTATCCAAAATATATTTATATACTTATATATATATATTAATTATTTTTAGATTTAATATATATAAAAACATCCAGAATATATATGATACTTTTAAGTTCGTTTAAATACTTGAAAATATATACAAATAATCAAACGTAAATATCTAAAGTAGTTAAAATATACTCAAAACTCCAAAAATATTTAAATAATTATTAGTTTTCTATCCAAATATTTAAATCAAACCAATTTATACGTTAAGTTAGGTATTATGACATATGTTATTCAAATTTATATGTAATGTATTCTATTATTTATAGATTTTTTAAAAAATTAAAGCATAGAATAAATTTAAAATTTTTTAAAATAATTTAAATTGGTTATCCAAATCCGAACCGAATCCTCAAAGATCTGAACCGAACACGAAATCCCAAAGAGACTCAAAAACGAATCAGAACGCCCACCCCTAATCACTATTATATATCATATATGTGACATCATAGGTTACAAAATATGTGTTATCATATAATTAATCGTATTTTATACGTACCATCAAATAAGTAATCTTATAATTAATAATATATATACGTACAATCATATAAATAATCACATATATTACATTTTTAAATTTCAATGTGAAATATAAAAACCATAATTTAAATTGTTGTTTGAAATTGAGATTTGTATTGTATTTTTCTTATATATATTGAAAACATTTTTATAATGGTTATTGGAAAATATGTTAGTAAAAATCAATTTTAATGAATTTTTGATATAAATCAATTTTAAATTATTATTTTGATTTAAATATGTATATCAAGTAACATAAGCCTATTATTTTTTAATATAATGTAATGGACTTTCAACTTTTTTAATTGCATAAACTTTTTCCTAACTTATTGTTATCTTTGTTTCTAAACAGCATTATTATTTATTTATTTTACTACTATTTATATTTCCAAACAAATACTAAAGGTACTTCTACTTTAATAAGATAGATGCATATTTAATGAGTTTTTTTAATATACGTGAAAAGTCTAGAATATGCATCTTTTAAAAACAAAGGGATTACGATATTTTTTTGGTAACTGTGATTGTATCATACTATCATTGGTCGAACCACAAATTATGTTGACGAGCGACACTTATCAAACTACATTAGTCCTCATTTAACTAATACTAGATTTTGATTTCTTAAAAAATATCATGCTATTTATTATTATGTCACTATTTTGGGTTGGACAAAAAATTCGAATTCGAAGAACCGAACTGATCCGATCCCAATCCGAATAAGTAGTACCAAATCCGAACCGAAATTGATTAAATATCCGAATTATTCAAAATTTTGGTATTTGGAGAACTGAAACCTAATCCGATCTGAACCTAAGTATTTTGGGTATCCAAAATATAATTATATACTTATATATATTAATTACTTTTAGATTTAATATATATAAAAACATCCAGAATATATATGATACTTTTAAGTTCGTTTAAATACTTGAAAATATATACAAATAATCAAACGTAAATATCTAAAGTAGTTAAAATATACTCAAAACTCCAAAAATATTTAAATAATTATTAATTTTTTATCCAAATATTTAAATCAAACCAATTTATACGTTAAGTTAGGTATTCTGACATATGTTATTCAATTTTATATGTAATGTATTCTATTATTTATAGATTTTTAAAAAAATTAAAGCATAGAATAAATTTAAATTTTTTTAAAATAATTTAAATTGGTTATCCAAATCCGAACCGAATCCTCAAAGATCTGAACCGAACACGAAATTCCAAAGAGACTCAAAAACGAACCCGAACGCCCACCCCTAATCACTATTATATATCATATATGTGACATCATAGGTTACAAAATATGTGTTATCATATAATTAATCGTATTTTATATGTACCATCAAATAAGTAATCTTATAATTAATAATGTTTTATACGTACAATCATATAAATAATCACATATATTACATTTTTAAATTTCAATGTGAAATATAAAAACCATAATTTAAATTGTTGTTTGAAAGTGGGCTTTGTATTGTATTTTTCTTATATATATTGAAAACATTTTTATAATGATTATTGAAAAATATGTTAGTAAAAATCAATTTTTGAATATATGTATATTTTTTAATAAATTTTTGATATAAATCAATTTTAAATTATTATTTTGATTTAAATATGTATATCAAGTAACATAAGCCCATTATTTTTTAATATAATGTAATGGACTTTCAACTTTTTTAATTGCATAAACTCATTACTTTTTTTCCTAACTTATTGCTATCTTTGTTTCCAAATAGCATTATTATTTATTTATTTTACTATTATTCATATTTTCAAACAAATACTAAAAATACTTCTACTTTAATAAGATAGATGCATATCTAAGCATTTACTGTTTCATCATGTTAGATAAGATATATTACATATCACTGAATGTAAAGGTAGTGACTAAAATAAATATAAGTAATACAAAAATTATGTATATATAAATTTAACAAACAAAAAGCATATATATAACATTAACAAACAAAAACAGATATATAAAAACAAAAAATTCACTCAGTTCTCTCTTACTTGGGCTTGCATATGTACATATATATCTTATGGAGTTTAGCTTTGGCCCAGTAAAATGGTCTATTAAGAATGTACTACTGTGCCTTACTTTATAAACTACAGTTTCCTTTATAATTCGCCCACATTAATTCAATAGCATTTAGAGATGCGAGGCATTGCCGGATCACTGCCAAATCGGATTCTCTTAGAGCACGTACAACGCTGCTCCTTAGCACGTTCCTTAAGATTAATCCTTAAGGTTTTGGATTAAACAAACATTAAAAAAACCAGACGAGCGAAGGATTAATCCTTGGTTAAGAGAACGAAGGAGCAAGTCCTTCATGCGCTGGCAACAGCTGATTGGTTCCGGTTTAGGGTTGGTTTGGTTAGGGGGTGGAAATAACGCGAGCCGCGTCATTATCGTTTCAAGCAGAAAAAAAAAGCAGAGTCGAGAGAGAGGCGATAACATAGGCGATTCGCGATCGACTTTCTTGAAGGTGAATCTGAGCTTTTAGTTAATTTTTTTTCCTTCTCTAGTTGATGCATGTCGATTTCATCACTCGAATGGGTTCAATTGTTTGGTTTTAATAGCTTTAGGGTTTCAAATCGGATTTGGGATTTCAATCGAAATTAAGGTTTTCTTCTGGGTTTAAAATTTTCTTCTTTTTCAATTCGCTTGTTTGTTGTTATCCTCGCGATTAAAGGTTAGGGATTGAGGAAATCGGATTGGGGATTTATATAGATTTATAGTTTTCTTCTCGGTTTGCTCTTGATTCTCATCTTCTATATCCTCTTGTCTACCATCTTTGCTGACCACTCTAGGTGTCTCTCTCTCTGTCTCTCGATTTTATTTGATTTTTTGATTTGCTTCTTATCATCATCGTTTATGTTTGATTTCGATTCGTCGTAGGTTTTGAACCCACTACCCGAGTTTAGGAATGTTTTAGTTCTTGTCTTTGTTACTGATTATAAGTGTTAGTTTTGCTTGTTGTAGTCATGTTTTACTTTTGCTTGTTGTGATTGTTGATTTTCTTTGTGATTGTTGTTGTGTATCTTCGCTTACATGATTTTTTATTTCAGGTTTAAGAAACATGGGCCAAGACTATAGCTACACCCAGCCTTCTTCATCAGATGAGTTTGATAATACATCACTTCTTCTTGTTGAAGCCGCTATGTACGCCGATGAAGCTGAGAGTAGCTACAACCGTGCTCAGCCGGTTCACTACCCACCTCAGCCAGTTCAGAACTTCTGCGGAGGACATGCTACTGCGGAGGAGATGCTTGACTTTCAGACACAGCTTAGGCTGCTTAAGGATCAAGTTAATGAGACTCACCAGAACCTGGCTAAGCTCAAGAAGACCGTGTGTGATGAGTTATCGAAGAAGAAATCGTTGGTTACAAAATGCTTTGCATTGGTAGTTTGTCTTATGTTCTGCGTCTTGGTGTTAATTCTTGGAGGTTAGTTTCATTCGTTCTGCTTTTTGAATGTTTTTCTGCTTATTTTAAAAAAAAATTTACCTGTTTTATTGGATGTTTTTCAGGAAGAGCTTTGAAGGATTACAAGGAGAGTATCTGACCTCGACACTGTCTTTAAGGTTAGACACTGTACAACTTCGTACTCTCTTAGAAAACTATCTGAACTGGACACTGTCTTTAAAGTGAAACTCTTTGTGTTAAATGCTTTTAACCTTCCTAACTCCTCAGATTTGATTGGTTATTAAACGTTATTACAATGGTACTTGTTTGGTTGTAGAGAACTTATTGCTAAAATGTTTCTAGTAGAGAACTTATTATAAGTGAGATTTGATTGGTGATTAATGCTATCTGCTCTAACTACTTAGATTTAAACGTTATTACAATGGTACTTGTTTGGTTGTAGAGAACTTATTGCTAAAATGTTTCTAGTAGAGAACTTATTATAAGTGAGATTTGATTGGTGATAAATTCTATCTGCTCTAACTACTTAGATTTTATTGGCTTTAAATTTTTCTTACTTCTAGCTCGCTTATATAAGGCATGTGTAGTCAATGTATAAGGCGTAGATTTGATTGGTGATTCCTTTTTCTTACAATGGATAACACCGGTGGTTATGTTAACCTCATGTATAGTCAATGTTCTATAGACCTTGATTCACCCGAACCAGTTTGGCTCGGTAGCCAAGCTCCTGAGCCTGTTGTCGAGTCTGGTCAGCCTGTTGTCGGGTCTGGTGAGCCTGTTGTCGACTCTGCTATCAACAGCCGGAGGAAATGGACACCGCAAGAGGATAAAATACTTATTGGTGCCTGGCTCAACACCAGTAAAGATCCAGTGGTGGGCAATGAGCAGAGAGCTGGTAAGTTCTGGCAGAGGATTATCGAGTACTACAATGCAAGCCCTCAATTCGTCGGGAGAATACCGAGAGAGATTATTCCGGCCAAGCAGAGGTGGGGTAGGATTAACGATCAAGTCTCCAAGTTCGTTGGTTGCTATGACCACGCTATGAGTGAGCAGAGAAGTGGTCAAAATGATGATGATCTCATGAAAGCTGCACTAGACTACTTCTTCAATGATCAAGGCCACAAGTTCGGTCTGGAACACACCTGGAGGGAGCTGAGGCATGACCAGAAATGGTGCTCCACTATTGTCGATAAAGACGGTGGGAAGGAAAAGCGGAAGCTAGTCTTGGAGGTTGATACAGACGAGGAAGTGGGACAACAAGAGGGGAGACCGATCGGGGTCAAGGCTGCGAAAGCAGCTACAAAGAAGAAGAAGAGTGGTAAAGAAGAGGAGTTGTCACATCTACAAGTCATCATGGAGATGAAACAAAATATCTCTAACCAGAAATTACTCCATCGTTTATTAGCCAAAAAAGAGCCATTAACTGAGTTGGAAACATCTCTCAAACTCAAACTTATGTCTGATATGTTATGATGTTATTCTCTTTAAGGTATTGTCTTGTTTGCGTAGTAGATACATGTCGTCTTGTGTTGCTTTACTAAGTCTTGTCTGCGTAGATACATGTCGTGTTGTGTTGCTTTACTAAGTCTTGTCTTTTTGTTTCAGGTTCAACAGTAGGACATGTGAACCAAGTCACGGGTGCATTTGGAGTTGTGAAACCAAGTCACGGGTTCTTCTTTTCACTTTATGTTCTATAAATTTGTGTCAAGCCGGTAATTAGCTAGGTATCTCGTTTGCTTTGTTTCCATCACTTCTTCCTTCCTTCCTTCCTTTTATTTCCGTTTGCTACTACTCTTGACGCGAAGGTGTAATCTTGTTGCTACCAAGTTGTTGTATTGACTAGCTTCTGTTTTAACTAGGTAACTCTATCTCTTAACGACTTCTTGTAAGATATTTGACTTGCTTAAGTTGATGTAATGTAACTTGCTTCTGCATTAAGACTTATTTATATTCGTATAGCCATTTAACTTTTGTTAGACATTTGATGAAACAACCATGTAGTAATTGTTTTAAAGAAACGGATCAACCACTTCGAAATTACAAGAATTTAACAAGAATTTTTTTTTTTAAAAAAAATTAGTGGCAAGTCTTTTTAATGGTTGTACATAATTTTATTATTTTCCGAAGCAGGATATATAGATATGTCATCATCGAGTTCATCCGATGAAGTCGATGAAAGATTGGACGAAATTTGCGACGAATACTTGGAAGAAACATACAACGACATAGTGGAGGCCCAAAGCAGACCGCAAAGGAGACGTGCTTATGTAGAACGAAACCGCGAAACATGACAAGACCGCTTATGGAATGACTATTTCAGCGAAGATGCGACATTCTCGTCTCAATTATTCAGACGCCGCTTAATCATCTAATTTATAAAATTTATATTTCACTAAACAAAAAAAAATTCTGTAAGGATTCCAACTTCGGGATCACCATTGTACACACATTTTTCACAAAAATTCTTAACTATTAAAAAAAATAATAATAATACTATTCTAATCCTAAGGATTCCACATGTGGATGCTCTTAGCAAGCTCAAGCTCTTCCTTACTCAACTCAGAGTACTCACTCTCCAAAGTCCAAACTCGATCCAAGACAAATAATCTTGGCTCTAGCCTCCCTTATCCCTTGCAACTCGACCGGATTAATCATCAGACCAAAAACCTTTCTTCAATCGATCTTGAACAGAGTCTTGGGAAGTTCCACACCGTTCGAGATCGGTACGTTAGAAACTTTGTAAACCTTTTAAGTTAAGTATGGAGAGTGGTGTCTTCCCTGTCCTTGAGACACCTACAAGAACAATGTCTGCCTTTTCAAGATTGTCGGGCGAGTTACCGTCGTGTTATATCGTGAATTCATTGCTTCGATTCTTTTAAATTAGTCTCTTGAGAGATAAGTTTGTGACGCCACGTGAAAGACCGGAAGGATTAGCTCCTAAGTGAGAGGAGATTGCGTCTGTGATTGGTCCTAGGATGTCTAGTGAAAGGATACTCTATAGCTTGCAAGCTCTCATGGCTGCTTCCGCCATTGATGGATCAGTTTTTGTGTACATATGTATTTTTTAAATTGTATATTCGATATATATGAATTTTTCTTTAATGTCGGATTAATGTTTATCACAAATAAGCTTAGGTTTTTTTAATTGATCTTTATCGAATTAAGATAATCAGTTTATCTAGAGGATAATAATTACTCAGAAAAATCAACAAAATAATGATAATGAAAAATAAGGAGTAATTAAAAACGTTAAATTACAATAAATCATAAACATCTAAAAGTAAATTAAAAACTCAGTGTATAAATCAGTAAAGATGATTAACGAACCTAGGGAGGCCAACTTTATAACCAAGCTTCTTAACATCTTCTTGAACTTGTTGTCTGAATTCTCTGAAGCTGAAATTTCTATAAGTAGGACAATCACCTGAACACTCTATAACGGCGTCGTATGATGGACATAGAAAATACGCCGTTGAGAATCTCTCCACCGTTGGATTCGTCATCACACGATGCTCCACACTTTTGTACATGCCATTGCTCCATGCCTACCAAAATCATATACAGTAATCAAACGTGATTAAAAGAACTCTTAAAGCATTGAACCATAACGTAACCAAACGTGATTAAAAACTCTTACAGCTTAGTTACCTGAAATAGGTCACCAATATTGATAATGAGAGCACGAGGGTTAGGTTTAACGGCGATCCATCTATTGTCTTTAATGAGTTGGAGTCCTCCGACTTGGTCTTGATACAAGATTGTGAGGAAATCACTGTCCGTGTGAGGCATTAAACCGTACACCTCTGATGGTTTTGGACAAGGTGGATAACGGTTCATCCTTAAATAACATGTGTTTCTAACACATTTTTCTTTAAAGAAATTTGATTTTCTTCCTGATTTCTCTGCAAGAACCTCTGCCAAAGTATAAGCTAGAGCCTCCGATTCCGAAGCAAATTTCTCCATTGTTGATCTGTGATATAAAAATGCAACATTATGACATGATCCATATTATAATTAAGGCGAATTATATATATATATATATATTAGAGTCATAAAAATCATGTTTAATTTTGTGGAATATTTCGAAATGGAAAATCATAAAAGTGAAACATTTTCGAAAACCATGTATTGTTACTTTGTTTACCACAGAATTGTTAAACGATAAAAAGACTAAGACTAAAAAACTATGAACTGAAATTATAATAAGAAAATATTTATATGAATTTATCACTAAATATTTGTCGCTAAATAATTAACATTAATATAATATATATTTATCACATAAAACATTTCAAAGTTTATTTGTACATATATATTCTCATACAAAATAAAAATAAATTAATTAAGAAACTACATACATCTTTAGAACATATATAAATATAATAATTTCTATGATATATTTAAATCAAAATAAAATGTCAACAAACTTTCCTATTTACAAAAAGAATTAAATAATAAATTTTTTTAAAAAAATCCGCTTCTACAAAGACCCAAAATCTAGTTTTCTATTCAAACAAAGTATGGCTAGTAGTCATAGATGTATAATTTAATTTGTTTTTGCATATGAAATAAAAATGAGTTGATGTTTACAAAAATAATTCCGAGTTGCTAGTGCAGCAAAATAGCAGGCCATTTTTCAAAATAAGCAATGTTAGCACATGTTACAGAATTTGAAGTTGAAGAAATTCGTAGGCATACGAGGAGTCAAAGAATAGAAACCAACATTTTATTTTTTTTTGGTAAAATGTTAAATTTTATATTAATTTTAAATTTTTTAACAGAATACAGAGACAACAAAGAAAACAGAAAGACCCAAAACTACGAACAAAGCTGAGCTACAAGGGAAAATGTGAAATCAACAAGCAGTGAACACCACAAAGCAAATCAAGAGGATCATGGATGGCGAAACACCAATTCCGAGCATTGAACTCGGACATTTGCAAAGTTGCCGCAGATCCGAAGAACTGGAGTCCTCATCGTTGTTGCCACGAACTCCTCCTTCCGAGGCCGTAATTACTTAACCATGCTAAGATTGCGTATATATTTCTTTTATCTTTTAAAAAGTACTAATATTTATTTATACATTGTATTTCACATGCCAACTTGCTATATAGAAATTAAACATATAAAAAATAGTACTAAAATGAGAGAACATAGAAACGCATGAGAGATGAAGAATAAATCTTTGACCGAATGCCCAACAACTTTATTTTTCTAGGATTTTATTTTATTAATGCGCACCAAACAATACTAATTAAATATAAATGACAACACTCTATTATATGCTTCAAAAATATTGAATTAAAATTGGGTTTGTCTCCCATGTTCCGAATATTTGACTATTTATTTTTTCTCTGAAGATTATGTTACTAATAGTCAAACACTTACATTAATCACACATTTTATCACATGTAGTCATTATCAATCCAAGAAACACTAGCTAGTCTCTAGCTGCTGTTGTGTAATTAGAAGCTAACTATAAAATTTAAAGTTATTAACAGATTAAGTGTAAGTGTAATTTTATTTCCATCTTGGAACTGAAAAATACTGTCCATATAAATTTTTAAAATAATTTTGACATTGTTCAAAATAAGTAAATTATTTATCGAAAATTTGTATCAGTAAGAATATCTGTGTACCTGAGGGTAGTAAAATCCTTGTTGTTAGAAATATCTGTCATGGGAACATGAAATGCTTCCGACCAAGAAAGCTGCCGGAGACAAGTGGCCGACGGCGTTCCCCACCGGTAACTCCCCGCGGAGAACCTCTCCGACTTACTTTTCTTGTCAAAGGGTTCTCTAAATACCCTAATTTGCTCTTGTCTCATCTTCTCCAACACATCCATTGATATTCCATGGTTTATCACTTGGAAAAATCCCCACTCCCTCGAGGCTCTAGCAATCTCTTCCTTACTTATCTCCCTCTCCTTCTCGGCTCCACCGATTAGTCGGCTGACGTCAATCACTGGAAGCTCCACCTCTTCGACGACAGCCGTGATAGAGAAGCTAAAGGGTATTTGGGGAACATTGTTTTCTGTATTTGTGATCTGTTTAAACAAAAGGTTTTTGTATATTTCGTTGAATGGTGGATCCATGAGTATCAACCAAGAGAGATCTATCAAGAAGAGGGAAGTTAGAGAGGAAAATGGAAAGTGAAGGTTATCAAAAGATGTGTTGTGGTGAGACACAATCCTTATATTTATATACACGTCCACCTATATGCATATATTGTATGTATAAGTGCAATTTGTTCATATTTTTATTTTAGTATAATACCATGTCGATAATAAAAAAGAATTCAAAAAGAAAATAAATATGGTTTGCCGCCCATTGACCTTAATAACATGAGTTGTTTGTTAATGAGTAGACAATCCCCTTTATATCTCCTATATATTAAAAGAGAAGCATTATAACAATTTTTGTAGCCACATGTTATCACCACAATCATTATTAGAATCTTTAGAAAAATATGTTGGTCCATCAAAATATATAATAAACTTTTTATTAAAATAATAATAAATTAATTACTAATATTCCTCATTGTTTCTTTAAATAAAAATAACATAATTACCAAATGTGGCAAAAGTATATATGACAATTAATGATTTTGAATAATAAAGATTTGATAAAAATTAGTCTATTCTCTATCATTTTTTAAATTTTAACCTATTAAAATAAATTAAACAACCACATTAACTATATAGTAAAAATTTAAATTTTTCTATATATGTTATATTTAAAATTTTTAAAAACGAATATTAATGACTAAAGTTGTCAAAAATCTCACATTGAATTTTTTTGATCCTTGGTTTAATTTTTTTTGTTATAACAAGATACAAATGATTACAAAATTATATAATAAGAAGTCTCATTTAATAAATATTAATATATTAATATTGTTTAAAATAAATTATGTACCATATTACATATGTATTTTCATTTCGAAATTTTCTTTGATTTTTTTGATAAAAATTTTGAACAAATATTGACAACTTAATATTTAGTTTTAGGACTTTTCATAATGTTTTTAAAATTATAAATGAATAAAACTATTAAACATCCCACAAAAACATTTGTTATCGGTGATTCAAAATTTTTTTTATAAAAAATACAAATTATCAAAAGACAATATGAGTATAAAATATTATTTAACAGATATTAATATTAAAAATGTACTATATATCTATGTTAATATCATTAAAACTTAATTTTATATCATATAAATAGAAAAAGTGTTTGTTTGAATTAATAAAATTTATTTATGTGTTTGCACCAATTTAGTCATATACGTAATATTTACTGAATTTTTAATTATCAATATATATATGTATTATTTAATAATATGTAAAAAAAATATATAATACGTAAAACTAATTTATATATAATATTTATCCCGCGCAAGGCGCAGATATTAATCTAGTAAAAAATTATATAGTAAGCACATCCTTTTGCAACGTACGTCTAGATGAGTATGAGGATTTTTGGTAGCAGTTAATTTATATTTGGAATTTTTATACTTATCAAAGTAAAAAATTACTTTTGAGACTGAAATTATTCTGTCATATATTGGTATGAGATGGATAATTTGATAGCAATTAAAGGAAAATCTTAGGAAAATATTTAGGATATGGCATTGGTAATGTCTGTATTTGTATAACATATGGTGGACAAGATACGATAATGGAGATCAATAAATTTGATATTATTAGAATAAATTAAGTTGGACTGTCTTGAAGAACATGATGTTGTTTCACATTCAAAGGTTTGAATATTTGATTGTCTGGACACCGTCTTTGGTTTCTCATGGTTTTCACTTCCTTCTATGTTGTACTGTTGGTTTTTTATTTCTTGTACTCTTTTCTTTTCTTCTTCTTCAAATCTTTCTTTATTGTTTTAGCATAATCAATTATTAATCAAATGATTAATCAGTAAGTTCCGCTTCATTGGATAAGACCAACTAATTGAAAACATTATTATGCACTATTTAATACTATTTGCATTAATCTATAATCTGTAGTTTAAACCATCAGCCGGCCCGAAACTCATGGAAGCTAGAGAAGCTTGGGGACCAAGTGAAAAAGGAAGACGACTATTACTTTGCTTTCTAGCTATATGGCATTGGTAACGGTTACACATTCAATTATCTATATTCCTTTTAGCAGTAATTTATTGGAATTATTATTTTGTACGTTCCCAACGATAATATAAATTTTCTATCTATTTTTCATCCTGGGGTTTGACACACTTTTAGGAACCAACCTCTTCCCCTCCAAGAAATCAGAGTATCTAAAGTTAGTCCAAAGTTGTAGACAGTTGGTTACTTAGTCAAAAAGGTCAAAATTTATAATTTTGTGAGAAATCTTTGTTGATCATTTGTGAGATAAAGTAGATCAATATCAATTACTAACCCAAAATTATTATCTTTTAATGATGCAATGTAATTTTTAACATTAAATGTTTAATTTTATAATAATAATAATTTATAAAAAAATAGCAAAATTAAGATAATTGAGTAGTTTGTAGTTTTTATAAATAAAGTATGCTACTAATAAAAGATAAAAATATTTTTCTTTTAAAAGAATAATACATTGGAGAACAATACTCTTTTATATTTTCCAATTCGTCTACTTGAGAAAAAGAGAATGCACTGAAGATGATGTCAATGAGAACCTGTCAGCAGCAACACAATTTGAATGCATATTCACTTGCTTACTTTCAGTGCATAAATTAACTTCTCGAGTTCTCACACAATATGTGTGTGTATATAAGTATATATGGTTCATTCAGTTATTCTTTTATAATCCCTCCGTTTTTTTTAATATAAGTCGTTTTAGACAAATTTTTATGTTCCAAATTATATGACGTTTTCAGTTTTCTATGTAAAATTTATTAACAGTTAATGTTATATGACCAGTGATTCTACCTTCTATTTTATTATTGGTTGATTTATGGTTAAGTAAATAATTAATGATTTTTTTGTTTAGAAAATATAAGAAATTAATGATTTTTTTTAATTTGTGTGCACAATTTTAAAAACTTATATCATCCAATAACTTCTCCACGGCGTTTTATTTCTTCTATCTTAGTTCTCACATAACATTTTCTATTTTTGTAATTGTGGTTAAGCATGATAAAATAAAGGTTACTACTTCCTCAGTTTCGATTTAATTGTCGTTGTAGGGAAAAAAAATTTGCTTCAAAATAAGTGTCGTTTTAGAGTTTCAATGCAAAATTTATTAATAAGATTCTCCATTTTATTTTTCTATTGGTTGAAATATGGTTAGGTGTATTGGTAATTGTGTTTTTATTTTGGAAATATACAAAATCATATGTTTTATTAATATGTGTGCATGAATCTAAAAAGACAATTAAAATAAAACGGAGGGAGTATTTTTTTTTTTCAAATTTAGGTTAGCCTTTACACAATTGGCTGCTAGCTTGCATCCATTAAAAGGCAAAAGGAGGCGCGGCTGTGGGATTTACCGACCTTTTTTTTCCTGCTTATTTCTCGGCTGCTTTTATTTATTATCCATACACGTGGATAAGTGAAGAAAAATAGCAATTCAAGAAAGTGGTGATTTAAGTAAGAATTTTTTACAATGAAGAGACACTTTATCACTTTTCAATTACATCCAAAGCCACAATGCACTTGTAAAATATTTTTTCATGAGACCTACAGAGAGAATATACAGATTTGCCCTTAATGAAAAGAAAATTAGATCTTTTTTAGACTAGAGGAAAGAGAAAATATGTTTCTATATTATTATTTAATGTACTTTTTAATATTTTGTTTTCGTTTATTTTTAAATTAAAAATACATATAACAAATTTTGTTGATATAATAAATTATGTTTTTTTATTCTCTATAATTTGATATCCACTTTGATATATTTTTTTGTTATATTTTAAAATATCTACTTGTACACGTATTCAATGATTGTGTTATGGATGAGTGATATGTGGATGTTTGAAGACCGTGGATAACTACATGTAGAATATAAGCATGGAAAGACACATGTGGATGAGTGTGGAAAGATAGTGTGGAGTAAATATGGACGGCTATTTGTGGATGAGTAAAATTATGATTAAAAATCATAATTTAGCATACTACATATCTCATGGTGGAGGATTGTGACGAGCTCGAACCAATGCAGCTTCACCGAGCTCATCCACGACGATGTTGAGCTCGGAATCAATGGTGTGGCTCACCGGGAAGAGGAGCTGACTCGTTTTGACCGTTGGTTTTGGAGGATGAGCTGACTCGTTTTAACTTTTTGGTTTGTTTAGCTTTGTTTTCATCACTCAAGCTTGTTTTTTTTCCTAGCCATGTATGGGGTCGTAATTGGTTTGAAGTTATTAATTTGTTCATCTTTGATATTGTGGACACATTGACATCCATATCATAGCCTTTCAATATGTTACGTTTTTTTAATCAATGTTTAGTGTTTGAGTTACTACTCTATCCACCACATTAAGCTTAAATTTTCTATCCACAAATTTAAGAGATCTCTCTTGTTCTTTATTCATGGTTATGTTAGTGTCCATATCCACAACATAATCAAAATCTTCTTTCCTGTCCACACACAAACATTGTTGTTGGGGTTGTGTCATTAAGCTCAGCTATTGTGGAGTTTGCTCTGATGAAACTTCTGGAATTTTTACACTCATCTCCGTCCACGCATCAACGTCCAGGCATCAACGTCCACGCATCACCCGTCCACAAATCATCCGTCCACGCATCAAATGTCTATTAAGGGCAAAATTGTCCACAGTTTATTGCTGGCCCACAACAAAGTGTTTCACATGTAAGAAGTGACTCTGAATGTAAAGATAAGTCAAAAAGTGGTCTAGAGAGTAATCAACTCTTTAAGTAAAGCCTAGGAAGGAACTTTGCTGACACCACATATCATTTTTTCGGCTGCTTCATGACTTTAGTTTTAGCGGTTTATCCTAGTCCTACAATATTTGTTTATGGACTATATAACAGGTATATATGACGTACAGAGTTACGCCACAGACACTATTTTTTAGTTGACTAAATATCTCTTGTGTACTGGTAAGACTTGAGATGTCCTAAACGAGTGAGCAAACAATAAAAATATGATTATTCCCTTATGTCATATTACTATTGATTATCAAGATTCGGACATGTTTTTCGTTGGAAAAATCCTTACATAGCTCAAACAAAATTACAAAATATCACACAATGAGAAAAATCTTCAAAACAACATTAATTAAAAAGTTTAATTAATGATTAAATTATTCAAAACCCTAAACCCATACTCTAATCCCATCTCATAAACACTAAACCATCGAAACTAGATCTCCGGTTGTTGAAGAAGTAGAACATGGACAAGTAAACTAAAGGTTTCACAATTGTATTCAAGTGGTTCGCTGAATGTTTGACCAAAAATATATATCAAAATGCTGATCCCACATTTTCCCAGTATGTAGTTTATCTATCCAAAGAACGATCTTAACGCTAACATCCCTTACACAAAGGAGCAACAAAAAAAAAGATATATACCATATAAAGCTATAATTTTCTAAAAAAAATTGAAAACTCTCATGAATGTAAATTTGATATTTGTGTACCTTTAAAACCTACAAACAGGTATAGTCGTGTATGTGTATTGTCTCATCGTTCACCTTCGTAAGAGTTGCTAAAAAGCTCATGCAACTAATAATATTATGCTAAGCGGTATATGAAGACTCCTAGGTTTTCATTCTATCAGAGTCTTGAAAACCATATCTTCCAATTAATACTGTCGACCTACACTAGGAGTTACTAGGTTATAATTGTCTTGAGAATTGAAGTAATACTGTTGATCTCCAACCCGTTTTCTTTTCACATCTCGCTCATAATCATTACTAAAAGAATTATGAGAGAATCATCTGATGTCAAAAAAAAAAAAAAAAAAAGAGAGAATCATCTTGACATGATCCAAATGATGCGTCAATCACATCTCGCTCATAAATCATTACTAAAACGATCGGAAACCGTGAAAACATTTTTTTTATGAAACTGAAACAATAACATAATTCATCAGAACCAATAGCTCTTGTGATACGCCCAAAACGGGATCACTCTTTCGGTAAGGTTGATATGAACTCAGATCCGAGAGGATTGAGAACTGATGAATCGAGGGGTGACACTAAGGGTTGCGGAATAGCCCAAAGATACTACCAGACTTCGATCGTTGCCGGATTTGACGCACCGGTCCAACAAAAGAAGGATCGAAACTTGGAGATAACCTCACCAAGAAACTAAGAAGTGTTCTAAACAAAGAACAATGAGAGAAACTCATAAAAAGGAAAAATATTCTGTTTTATTTCGTGGCTCTAAGGCCTTATTTATAGGATTACAAGTTGTAGAGATCCAAAGAAAAATGTGCTAAAAACAAGACATTGGAAATAGAAACAAAGATTTGACTAAATAAAGTCTTTGACTGAAACTTGGACTACCTCTTCATATAGCCACGACCAGGACTTTGAAAGGTGAAGAATATACT
>NC_027754.1:41866180-41944910 GCF_000695525.1 Brassica oleracea var. oleracea | reverse complement strand
ATGTCCCTTTGAGGCCTGGTCGAAATCCATCTTTTCCCTTAGCCAATATTTATCGGTTTCTCCATTTGGCCCAAACAAGTTCGTTTTTGAATCTTTTTGAAACCATCAAGCCCAATGCTTTCTTGAACATTTAGAACATGAATAATAACTTTTGTCATGATTGAATTGACCATTGGTTCATCAGAAAGAAGGTTAGCCATTTCGAGCTTCTCGGGTGGTCTGAATTCGCGAGAACTGAAGATCACCTGATTTGTAAATAGCATAACTATCACATATGAACTCCGTTTGATCTGATTCTTCTTCAAGGAGCTCCGTAATTGAGTTGAGAACATTCTCCAAGTGATTTCATGCGTAGAAGCCTCGTGGTTTGGAAGATATGAGTCAAACAATGAACATATATCTTTACTGCTTTCCATGATCAAGCCATGCATGCCTGTTTTGCCCGGTGCGCTACCCCACGGCACATCATCTTGGCCTAGTGGTAATGAAACTCCAGCTGGAGTGTCCGCCCTGAGTTCGAGTCGCTTTGGCCATCTTCCCGCCTATAACTGTATGTGCCCGGATGGAAGGCCTCGTGGAGATTAGTCTGGACTTACCGCCTGAAATCCCCTGCGGATATTAAAAAAAAAAAAAACATAATTCATCAGTGACACGATGTCGACCATGACTTTGATCGTGCATCAGTTTAATTTTGTGGTACAAGTGAATGACAAATATGGAGATGGTTTCTGGTCCCGGATTGGTCAAGCAAACTATAGACAACAAAATTAGAAAATAAAAACAAAGCATGTTATGATTAGAACTAGGTCCAACAGACTAACCGTTACCCTGAAGCCTTTGTCGGCTTATACGTGGCGACTACCTTAAGCACATGCATTTATTTTCCAACAAACACTTGCACAGAGCAATCAGTCAATGACAACTGTTGTTTTGCTGCTAGAAAGAAAAGTCTTCTTGGTACTTGTGCAACCAAATGATCAATCAGATGGTTAACCTCTGCTTATGTTGACTTCCAGAATAAGTTCAACGTTCGAGACCACGTGCCAATATACAGCTTTAATGTTTTCTATCATTTGTCCCCAAAAAATGTCCTCTGTCATTAAATATTAAATACTCTTTACTTAATCAAAATGGAAAATCTCCCAAAAAAATCTAAAAAATGTCTTTTAGAAACACACAAACATGAAAATAACAAAAAGATATTAGATTAAAGAAGTAAATGATAATTATATCTTTGCTCTATAAATATATAATATAAATAAAATTTAAATAAATAATTAAAGATATTTTCATTTTCGAAATTTTATTAAGAAATCTAAAAATTATTTTTGAAAATATTTTTAAAATTATTATTTTAACTTTTAACTTTGGAAATTATTCTTATGATAAAAACAGTTTAGTACTATCCTAAGATATTTCACTAATCAAAATGCATAGAGAATATAAAAATGTATATTTCTAAAACATTAATCTTTCAACCGATAAGAGTATATATTATTGATCTTTCTATTGAGACGATGCTCTATTCCTCCTATACTGAATCAGAACAGAACATAGCATTGTTTTGACAAAAGAATCTTGATGTTAAGATCCGGTCTGAAACATTTATTTATGACCATGATCGATTTTTTTTGTATTTATATTTGTTTTTCACTCCTTGTCGGTTCAATCAATCAGACGGCTGATTTCAATCACCTGAAGATTCACCACTTTTACAACATCCGTGACAGAGTAGCTAAAAGGGTATTTCAATTGGTAACATTGTTTTCTGTGTTCTATGATCTTGTATATAGTTCACTTTCAATACAAAACAGCAAATTCAGAGCAGAGAGCTTCTAACATTTTGCATCAATTCCGAGGTAATGCTTTTGCTATTCTTGTAGGACAAGTATATGGAAGGTGAAAGAGTCTCGTCGTAAGACTTGAATAAACGTTCATAGATATGTCATACAGACTCAACAGTCTCTGAAACGGTCTTGGAGATTAAAAAAAAAATGACTAGTACCAGTTTCCAAAAAAAAATAGCTTTGGAGATTGAATACAAATATTATTTTGTAGCCACAATTAAGCCACGTTGTGTAGCTACTTGTAAATCCATAAATAAAGCAAGTTGTGTAAGAACATGTCCTGTTGTTGCAGACCAAAGCTAAGTGGCCTTACACTCACTTCATTACAAACCCTTAGAAGCCCTACTCAATAGATGCACAATAATATCATCGATTTAGAAACGTGGTTTTGTTTTGAAATAGACATACATATCTGAGATGAGGACCCAAGAATGCTCTCAAGTCTCTGCATTTTCGTCTTTCCTTATAGCTTTAAGTCTTTCTTGAAGTTTCTTGCTTTGTTCGAAATTTACCTTCCGCTTCACAGCTTTCTGCACAACCCAATATTTAAAGATATATCTAAGAAGTTAGTGTAATTACTACAACCCCAAGGAATTGAAAACGTACTTCCTCTTAGACAATGTATGCAAGTACGTTTGGCTATTAGTAAGTTACCTCTTGGCGGAAACAATGAAGAAGCTTTACTTTCAGCTCTGTACAGTCTCCGAAGAACTTTCCAATGGGATGATCTAAATGACACTTTTGGAATTCCTCAATTATCTGGAAAACATGTCACATACACAAAAGACTTCAGGTCAGTCATCTTTTTGATTAAAAATGGTAAAAGATATGTTCTCTTGCCAAAAAAAAAAAAAAGCTTGACTCCACTCATGTCTAATTGCAATCAAAGATTTACAAAAAAGCTATGTAGCTTGACTCTAACTGTTACTAGAAGAGCATTGCAAGACTTACAAAAGCTAGTACATTGTCAAGTCTGTCATAGGATTGGTACACAAACCAGGATCTTATTCTCTCAAAGAAGCAGTAACACAGGGTAACAAGGAAGAGAAGAAATGAGATAAACTCACCTCCACACACATTGGATGTCTGTGTGGTGTCAGTGGTGGATGCATCTCTCTTTTTTGTTTTTTTTAAGTTCTGTAAGAACACAAAAAAAAAACACAAAACTCTTAAAGCGCTGGTAAAAATCAGATCTTTCACTTCTCTGGCGAAAACCCAGAAGGAAACAACATCAATTGATTCAACTCCCCCCTAATCTAACAAGCCAGGATAGAACCACAAGATTCCAATACCATATGTCGGTTCTGAAAATTAAAAGGCCTGACGACCTAATTGGAGACGAATGGCGAAATAATTAGATTACCTTGATTTGGTATCGATGACCTGAGACTCCTCTGCGAGAGAGAGAGAGAGAGAGAGGATTTGAGCTAATACAACTCAGAATCGCTGAAATGGGCGAAACAGAGTCGATGGAGTTACGAGAACAGAGCCGGGTCAAAGTTTTCTTCAGGTTAATGGGCCGTACTAACATCTTTTAAGCTAATGGGCCTTGTCCATTTTCTCTAAACGCAGCGTTTCGTATGTTTTTCTGGATGAGAATCAGACATTAGAGGGAGAAGCGGACAGCGAAGAAGAAGAAGAATCACCATCTTAGCTTTTTGTGCCTAACTGTGAAGAATCCACATGTAAGTTGAACACTACGTGCTTTGTTTCCCTAGAAAACGCACCCAGTATCATCTTCTTCTTGTTGATTATCATTTCTGGTGTTATCAATACAGAGTTTATGAATTGTAAGCTGAAAATGATAAAGCTTTAAACTTTACGTTTTCTTCAGTGAATTGATTCCTCAGGAGGATGCTTAGCTTGAGATACTCGCTACCTTATCTTCCTCAAACAAAGGAATCAACCAAACTCTTCTCCAAGAGGCCTAACAATGCTGTGGTTCGTACCTTTCTTCTTTCAAGAGCTCTGTTCTTGAGCTTCTATCTCAAACAATTCAATCACTTCTTCAGGTTTGTGCTGCGAGAGGTCCAAGGCCTCGACACCCTCGAGTATGGAAAACAAGGAAGAGGATCGGAACTATCTCCAAGTCTGCCAAAATGATTGCTTGGTGTAAATACTCACTCTCTTTCACCTCTCTTCTTCATGTGTTTATTTACTGAGGTGGATGAATCTTGTTATCTTTAGATTAAAGAACTCTCAAACGTTAAAGAAGAAGTCTACGGAGCGCTTGACTCCTTCATCGCTTGGGAGCTAGAGTTCCCTCTCGTCATTAACGCTTTAGCTGAAGATAACCGCCTCGATGAAGCTGAGGAGCTTTGGAGCAAACTCTTCATGGAGCATTTAGAAGGAACTCCGAGAAAGTTCTTCAACAAAATGATCTCTATTTATTACAAGAGAGATATGCACCACAAGCTCTTCGAGGTAAAGTAAAAGTTGGTTCTTAGGAGAAGGAGGCATTCTTTTCAGACTAATTTGATGTCTGTTTTTTTTTTTTATCTCAAGGTGTTTGCTGACATGGAGGAGCTTGGAGTGAAACCGAACATTTCGATTGTGAATATGGTTGGGAAAGTGTTTTTGAAACTTGGGATGGAGGATAAGTACGAGAAGCTTGTGAAGAAGTATCCTCCACCGCAGTGGGAGTTTAGGTACATCAAAGGAAGACGCGTTAAGGTCAAGGCAAAGCAGCTTAATGAGCTAAGCGAAGGTGAAGGAGGCTTTAGCAGCGATGAGGATAATAATGGTGATGAGATTGAGAGTAAATCTGAAATGTTGTTGTCAGATAAGGAACCAAACAAAGTTGATGAACCTGTAAAAGAATCATTACAACAAGACACCAAAGAGAGTTTTCAAGATTGAATTTTTCAAAATCTCTCATACAACAGGGGGATGAAAATACAATCATAATAACATTTTCTTTCTTCATATATAGTTTGTTATATTGTTTGGTCAAGACTCAAGAGACAACCACTCCACTTCTAGTTCTAATTCACCAGACTCAACATTCTGAAGCTTGATATGAACCTCTTGTTTCACTTTCCCATCTGAAATGTTGATGATGCTATCCTCTATAAGAGCATTGTCGTGCGACTTCAGCCATTTCCCAATCTGCATATCTCCAAACATCTCAGGGTCTCCAAAAGCCATGGCAGATGTAATCAGAGGTTGGATATCAATCCCAGCTTCTCCCATTATGTCATCAGCAGAAAATGTGTCATAATCAAACACTTGCTGCATAATCACCACCAAACAAGCCCTTAAGTAAAAGATTCATTGTAAGTAGAAAGTGATTTGGGATGTAAGTTTTTTTTTACCAACTTCACTGAGCCATAGTCATGAGGGACAGAGAGCATGAGTTCCTCGTTCCAGACCGGGTTTAAGTTGCTCTTCTTTACAGTTGATTGTACAGTCTGGTAAAAAAGATCAGCAATGAAATAACCATTTACCCTCCAAGAATTTGAATTAGTTTTTTTTACCTGTTGTCCTAAAGTCAACTTAACATAGGGATCACTTGTCATCATATCTCGGACAGCTAAATTGGTACCTTTCTTGAGAGTAACTTTCAACAATCCAATGAACTCAACCATGCCTTCAAGTTGCTGTCATTTTTTAAAGTTTTTTTTTATCAATACCATGAATCAAAAGAGACTGAGAGCAATGTCCAAGTTCAAAAGAGTATATACTAATATACCGGCTGCTGTGATGATGGGTTTGTACGAAAGCTGTCCATAAACTTTTTAGATAGGCTTGATGAAAGATATGATGATGAACTCTTTGTACTAGGGGCCTTCACGGATGTGATCCGCAAGCTTGGTTTCAGAAACTCTTGGTGCTCATATTTTGATCTGACAGTAAAATAGGTAATGATGTTTGGTATAAACAACACTGTTTTGTCAGGGTTTTTAGCAAAACCTACCTGATAAACCTCAGACGTTGGTCATGAGTAGCATCAGGTCCAGGCTTAGAGAAACCATGAGGTAGAAATGCCTCGTAGATTGAATTGGCAGAGCCATTGCCTCCAATTTCGATCATGGAATCGACTTCTTCATCTGACCACTCATCTAATGTCACGGATAAGACCTGGAAACACACCCAAACTATCAAGACCAAGATTCTGTCAAGAAGCAAATTTAGTAGTACAAGAGAAAACAAAATAAAACAAAACTTAGAAGGAGAAGCAAAGAGTGATCACCTTTGAGATATGAGTGCCAAGGCTTCTGTGGACACCGCAACATTTTAAGCATATGAAGACTCCGATATTTGCTGACCTGTAATAAAGTCAGTTACTGATTACACAACAAACCAAGATTTGGTATAAGGATGCGGTTGCACTGCCAACTGTTAGACAAAGGGTAAAAGATATACTAGAAACAAATGTTAAGAGTTAAGAGCGTGTGACTTACGCCCACTTAGGATCAGGGGCACCACAATCAGCGCAGAATCGGTTATCGGATTGAGTTAAGAGCTCCCTTATTCTCCTTTTACCTGTGAAGCAACAATGAAGATTCATATAAACCTAACACCACAATACCTTTTGTGAATTTTCCAGCCACAAGTACAAACATCATATGATTATAGGAACAGACACAAAAGCTAATCTGCTTTAAAGATGGTTTAAGAAAAAAAAAAAAAAAAAAAAAAAAGAATACCTGAGCCAGGCTTTCCAAATCCAGCTGCAGAATAACTCATTGCTCTTCTAAAAAAGCTAACACAGAACAAATAAAACAATCATGTTAGAAAATATCAAAAAGTACAATCATTCATCAAACTCTTCTTTGAAAATTTCAAAACCAAACATGGTTTGGGAACCACGACCACAGGATCACCAAGAACATATCGTTTTCAACTGACAGATAGACAAAGGGATAAACCCAAAGATTCAAAATAGTTGAGAGAGAACCAAAAACAAAAAAAAAAAGTTCGAATTTTTTTGTTGACATGGCCAAACAAATCCGAAAATACGGACCTTTATCCACTCCTGAAACCAGTTCAACGACGGAATCACGAACAACAAACAAGAAAAGGTCGACTTACAGAGAACCAAACTCACACAAAATCGATGGAAAAAAGATGAAAGGGAATAAGAAGAACATGTACGGAATTGGAACAAAGGAGATATAGATTAGATTTGAACGTTCTTACTTACCAACAGGAGGAGAGACAGAGAGATAGATATGTTCTTTCTTACACGAACTTTTCAGATGAGCCAAATAATTTATTATTATCTTACAACATATTGACAACTACGTGCCTGCTCTCTTTTACTTTTATCATTGAACTGTAAGGTTTGAAAGTTGTAACGTATGGCCATGTCAAGGGTCAAATACCAAAGATATTTTCCCTTTTACTTGCCGCTGACGAGTTTATTGTTTCCTTTTCTCATTAGATATCTATAAATGCTAAGGCTTCGAAAGGTGACGAACCGCCTTGCACTGCACCTCCGTAAATAGTAACAAAAATCTATATACATTTTATTTTCATCAAACTTGTGTTTTGTCAGAGTTTTGGGGTGACTTGTATCTCAAATATGGTTCAGCGGAAAAAGGTACGGAAAGCAACTCTTCTTGACTTCTTGTTGATAACTTTAAAGACTAAACTGAGAGTTGGTAAACTCTGAAATCCTTTGGAATTGTCTTATCACCTTAATCTATATAAAAGTAATGCTACAAAACTGCAAATAAAAACTGATCCATGGAACAGACTGAATCCATCATAGCGAATACATATTCTTCAAGCAGATTTCAACTTGTTCGATGCTGCTGCGAGGTTAGAGAGTGTTCTGTGTCCAACGAACAACAGAAACACTCCCAACAAAGATAGTGCCTTTAGAGTCGTGAACAGATCCAACTGCAGGATTCAAAGAGATGATCATTAGGTTTTGATGCACTGTATAATCTTTTACTAACAAGAATCGGTTTTGAGAACTTGCCTTCAACCAGAATAGCACGTATAGAAGCAGAACAGCTCCAATTCCACCGTGGAAAAGCAAAGCGGATGTTGCCGCTCCAACCGATGATGGGAAGCTCTTTATGTTCACCCCCAACCGTGTCAGCTGAACAGAAAAAAAAAAAACGTTTTGTATGAGAGTTGTGAAACAAATGTAATGATGTTTTTTAGGATTTACGTTTCTGAATCTATTTACAAGCGAAAGAAGACTGACCCCGATCAGGAAGGCGATGAATGGGAGAACTATAAGACCCAAGAAAATTAATGAAAGCTGCTTCGCGGGAAGCTTTTCAGGAACACGGAAGATGTGTGATATCTCAGATTTTGGCCCATATCTTGAGTAAGGGTCAGTAGGATGTAGAGGAGGAAGAGGCGCCTTCTCTGGACGTTCTGGTAGGTCTAGTTCGATGTGGCCAATATTACTCAATAGAGAGTTCTCCTGGAGAGATGAAGGGAAAACAAACATTGGTCAAGTTTCCGAGAACTTAAATCAACTAACTGCATTAGACCTGAAATAATAGTACTTACCATAGAAGCATCTCCAATAGTTAGCTGGATCTCATATTTACCAGAGAGGTAGTAGAGCTTCTCAACCAATCCAAGAAAATCCTGAAAGGGAGAAAATAACATTAACCATTAATATTGCGTTTAGAACGTCATTTCTTTCACCCGTAGCAAAATGAAGACAGGTCAGAGAATATATTTAACAAAAAGCCATTCAGGACGTAGTTTAAGGAACTTAACTAGAACTAATTCAGCCTTCTTTCCATAAGTTTTCACGAGAAAGATATGCTCGACCTGTGACTCATGTTTCAGTTTGAGAAATGCCTGCATGGAACAAAGCAAGTCAAGAAAGTGAACAGAGCAAAACCATTAATAAAGCAGAATCGGAAATGAACAAACCTGGTGTGGCTTAAACACAAGGCCAAGTGGAGTAGTTAACTGGAATGACAGGCGTAGCTTTTGAAGATGGTTCGCTGATAATGATACTACTCCATCTTTAGTTAAATCTAGCCTGCAAAAGTTGCAAAAAGGGAACCAAGAAACAAAATGATGACAACACAAGAGGAAAGTTGCAAAAAAAAACATATTTTGTAAGCAACAAATGGTACAACGATGCATACTTCTTCTGAGATTCAATGCTCCCAACGTCACTGTCAAGTACCGCAATTTCTGCGTTCTCAATGCCAATAGCTCCTGTGGCGGCTATAGGCACTTTTGTTTGAGCTTCGGTTATGTAACCTTTTTCATTTGCCGACTCATCGAGCAAAATCTTCAGAAAAAAGAAGCTTTTAGCATGTTCTTCACATACATTGTATGTGAAGTATGTGATGTGTGTAATATATATAACAAGAGCAATACCTCAAAGACAAAAGTATACTTTCCAACATCAAAGTTCTTGGGAAAGGAGTCCAAGAAGTACGTTGCACTGTCCGCATCAAACTTCAGCTCCTGTGTCCCAAAAATGTAATGGAAACATGTAATGTAAACCAGCTTAATGCAGAGAAAAGGGAACACTCACTAAAGCGATCTCAAATAGTCAGAGAAGCTTCATTATTTACCTGGTTGTTAATTACAGAAGAACCCTTTGAATTTAGAGCTTCTGCGAGCTTCACACTAAGAGCTGGTGCCTTAGAACCGAGTACAGTGCTAACTTTAACCTAGTTCCAGAATAAAGAGAATAAAATATTAATATAATATCCAAAACACGTAATGGATAGACCGAGTCATTATCGAATACAAGAGATGGGATATCTCAAACTATGCCAATGCCATCGTGATGAAAGTTTTGATGGGATACCTTCAGAGGCTCTTTCTTTGTCAATGAAATTACAGTTGATGGAAGAGACAAGATGAGTGGAACAGAGAACCTGAAATCACAGACAACAACCGTAGCACATATTATTGCTCCCATAAAATAACAAAGTTAGAGCGAGAGCATGACAAATGAGCATCTGCTTGAAATTTCACAAGTGTTAGATCTAACATTCTACTCTTCTCTACAGATATCATTTCTGCCGCAATCATTTTGTTCAAAATTCAAAGATGATGGACCACAAGCCGTAACAAATAAATTGCATGAAAGTAGCCTTGCCTGTTGTCTTCCAAACAAGCTAGTGCATCTATTTGGTTGAAGAAATCTTTAGCATCACCAGGAATTCCAACACCAAGAAAGAACTTGGCCAACCCAACTATCTTATCACCTGGAAGCTGCATGAGAGAAAGGGGAAGCGAAGGTGAGTAACCAACACATCTGGCAGAATACATGATACGAATAAATATGGTTACTACGTACATTCAATCCTGTGGACTCTGAAGCTGCAAATGACGTGAGCCCCCTAATTACTGATGCAGTTGTTGAGATCGGGCCTTCACTTCCATCGAAGTAAAATGTCCCATCGTCTAATAGGTCAAAAGAATTTAAAAAAATACTATGAAGTGACTGAAGAAAATCTGCTATGCGTAAACATAATATAGCGAACAGCTTACTGCATACCATATTTTTGGATACTGTCAAAAAGCTTCAGGATACCCGTCTTCACTGTCTGGATCTACAAAATGAAAAACAAGAATGATCATATGATCACATGACCAAGTAAATATCAACCAAAATACCAGATATGATGGCAGAAAGGCATTACAAGATTAAAAAAAAAAGTAAGGTAGACATACATAATCATCAAAACACAACCGTTTATTTCGTTACTAAGAGATTCCAGAATCAAAAGTAAATCAACACTAAACCCAAAATACCGCAGTGATGTTTCACTCTGACCCAAAATATATTCTCAGAAAATCATTAATCTAGCGCACCAACGATCTCACTTACCAATGACTGGTCAATCTCTGAAGGTGCTAATGAAATCACCCCAGCAAGAGTTTCGAAGGCTAAGCCTGAAGAGAAAAAAAAAACTGACGTTTAGAAGAATGATTAAAAAAGGGAATTTAAAAGGTTCAACTTTAACGTTTAGGATCGGGAAGTATGATGGGTTTATCCAATAAGAAATACTTACCAGCAGCAAAGGTGCTTGATTCCGCATTGTTGGAGCTGTAGCGCCATCTTCCATCACTCTGGCTGAGAGCCTGATACAAATTCACTAAATAAGCCAAAAAAAAACACTCGGAAAAATAACTTAAGTAGTAGGTAAAATAGTAACTGAGTATTGATAACATGTCAACTCTGTAAACACTTCTCCTCTTACGTTGATAGTTCAGGAAACAGTCTACAATGTAACATCTGACAATTCAACAACAACAAATAGAAGGTGAGCTAAACAAGTTCAAACCTTTACGGAACGGAAAATAGCTTCGGCATCTCCCAGAGTTAGATCAGTTCCAGAAAATTGCTCCTGCATATATGGAAAGGCGTGGTCAAACATGAAGCCAACAAAACGGAAAAGCAGGAAGACAAAGCTATGGAGTTGAAAAAAATAAAATGATCACGATCACAGGTGTCTTCTGCCAAGAAGATACTTTAACTAAGAAAACTCTCTTACAGTATTTTACCTTAACAAGCACCAAGCCTCTGATAGAATAGTAGAAGTCAAGCAATAACTTGGCATCTTTAGCGCCAGCTTGAAGTTTAGAGACAATATCCTTCAAAAAGACGAAAACAAAGAACAGATGAAGTCACGCTCTAGCCGCTTAAAAGGTAAAAGACAAACGTTTACCTTCGGAACATCTTCTCCAGTTTTGCATTTAAGAATCCCATTAACGCTCAAAGCATAGAACACATCCTTCAGAGCAGAAGAAGGCGACGCAAGAACTTTAACCACATTCTCACAAGTCCCCGAGCTTAGATCAGACTTCTTATCGATTCCAAGAATCTCCAAACTCTTCAATGCTTCATACGCCTCCTCCAAGCTGAACAAAACCACAGATTTACACTAGTCCGTACAAAACCCATACACTACACAACACAAAGTCGTGAGCTTTAACGAGAAAATCAGCACAAATGTGGTAAAAAACCAACCTTTTGTAGGATCCATCGAGTGGCACGAAGACATCGAGAGCAGCGGATCGGTGAGAGTCTGAAATGGGATGAGAAACCGAAGCAGCATTGCAAATTGCTAAGGCGAGTAGAGAAACTAGGAACCGTGCTAGACATCGGGCCATCATTACTGCAATCAACAACAAAAATCAGAATCCAAACAATCACGCATCTTACGACAGGAACAGATCGAAGAAACAATTGAAGAGAAGGAAGCATTTTTACAGATCGGAAGTAGATACGTACAGGGGGGGGGGATTAGAAGAAGAAGACGGGGAGAGTGTCAGTAGTCAACGGAGACTGAGGTTTGAGAGAGCGTCCTCCGTCGGATCGATCTATATTGGCTTTCAAGGAGGAGGAGATGAACCGTGAGAGGCTAACGAAAAAGTGAGTGTAGTTTGATGACAGTAGCTGGTATGACCGATCTACCCTCAGCTTTTAACTTATATTACACTTAATGAAACGACGACGTTATCAACAATCCTGCTTCTGCTTCTGCTAGTGCTTATTCATTCAAACGCATTGTTTTCAGGTATTTTGTTTCAAGAACTCCAAATTCATTTTCTGTAGTGTGCAATGGCAAAAGTATTAAAGCTACAAGACCACGATTCTCCATGTTTTTAAGTGCAGTGAATACTAGGTTTTAAAATCCGAAGAAAACAATTCCTCAAAATGTTCATGTACAGTTGTGAAGTATTACAAGAAGTAGTACAAGAAGTTCTACGGGAACCGAAGCTGTGTAGCTTACTTGAAAACTGGAATTGGACCCAACTTAGAACTGAACTAAAGGTTATTTAGAGGCTAAGCAAACTATGTTTTACTTTGGAGAATTGTAAATCATCAAGAGAAGATTTCTAAAATCCTTTGAAGAAGATTTGGAAATATTTTATAAAGAAGATATGAAAATATCTCTTCTTTACGAAGTTGGCTAAGACTAACTACGAAATTTACTAGTATAAGTAGAGAAAGACGTGTCTTGGGCTAAGCACCACCTCAAAAGAAAGACCGTAATCATAAAGATTTTGGTGTTTAATTATAGTAGACACAACACATAAGAGCTAGTAGTCATGAGGGATTTTTAGGTTAGTTTGATCCTTGAAAGTGCTATGCTAGTGTGTCTGTTTGAACGTGATATACTAGTCAACTCGGAAGTCAACTCGGAAGAGACTTAGTATGACACTTTTCTTGTTAAAGAAAAATCCCACTATCGTTTCCGATGGAGTACTTTTGGAAATAAATAAAACATGTTACTTGTATATATTACTCTCTATATCATCAGACCTATCTTGCACTTTCAAGTTTGAGTTTTTGAAAACTGAGGAAGTCTAGTCTTAAGAGTATATAATTAAGCTTGGCTAGTGGCTAGTTGCGATTCACTGAATCTTTGCCTCATGATGCATTCTGCAAGTTGTGTTTCAAACTTGGTGTGGATTCTGCTCCCACCCCATAATTTAAGAGGGGTTATTAACAAGAACACTAAATATGACAGACAACCTCTCAATATTGGACAAGCCACCAATAGGACTCATCAAGCTGCAGCCAACTTCTGTTTTAACGGCTACATACAACTACCTCTTCTGCAGCAAAGCAAAAACCAGAGGAGCCTATAAAGATAGAACATGTTGTTTTTGCCAAGTCATTGTACGCAGAAGAAGCTCGATTTTAATTACGACAATAAACAGCTTTGCAGCTCTTGATTCATTAGGTTCATTGTCATGTGTCATAAGGGCTTATCTTTTCTGTATAAAAGCGTAATGTTTGAACTCTTTATTGTTTAAATACACAAAAGCTTTCACCCTTTCTTGTTTTTGAAGCATTACTTGAACTTTCAAAACACAAGCAGAAGAAACCAACAACTAGTAAAATCGAAAGCCTAAAACAATCTTTTTAGCAATTATTAAAACCAGCTAGCTAGTGATCTTAAGTTGCATGAAGAGTCTTATCTGCAGCAACACTACCTTCCTCAGCATTCTTCAACGCCGACTTCTCCTTTAGTGTGGCCTTCGCCGTATCGTAAGTTGCGTGCAACCCAAACAAGAAGTAGTAAACAAGAAGAACAGCAGTCCAGATCCCAAACCTAACGAACGATTTTTCATCGATCGAACCAAGAAGAAAGATATTAATAGCTATCGAAGCAGAAGGCAACCACGGAACCAAAGGAACACCCCATAGCTTCGGAGCCCTAGCTTGCGGCACAAGAAACTTCATCCCAACGGTAGACAAGAACCAAATAGAAACCGTCACGGCATACACAATCCAACCGTCTTTTTCCATAGCCCAATACACAGCAGTCGCGATCGAAGATGCAAGAATCAAACCTAAGAACATCAAGAACTTGTTCCGGTCACGTGAAGATGTTTCTCCGGTGACGTAATATCTCCTAACAAGAAGAGCCACCGCGACGAACATGAAGATGAAAAGTGTGGAAACCGATAAGAGATCGGCTAAGATTGCTAGTTTAGTGAAAAATGCGATGAGAGCTGTCGCGGCCAGCATGACCACTGTCGCGTTGATCGGTGTTCCGGTCTTTGCGTTGACATGAGCTAACCAGGGTGGCATCATGTGGGCACGGGCGATGTGCGTCATGTACCTAGCTTGACCAATGGCTCCAACTAACAAAACGGTTGTCATACCTACACATTTCAAGATTTTGGACATATTAGCGATAAACTATATAGTATATGTTATATTATATTAAGTTTTACTACGTTATGTTTTTTTCAAAAACGAGAATGTGTAAAAATCAGACCAAAAAAAATTAACCAAAGCCTAACTAAAAGCAGACATTTGTTTAATGCTAAAAGAAGTTAAGATTTTGAGCTTCTTTTAAAAAAACTGTAATTATAAGCCGCAAATAAAAATAAAATAATGACGTTAAAACCGTTGTTAACTAATCATACCTTTAAGAGCACCAAACGCAACAATGTACTTAGCCCAATCCCATCCAACCGCAGAGAACGCGACGGAAAACGGCGCGTCAGGATCAATCTGCCCATACGGTTGCATGAGACACAACGTAACCGCCATGAGACAATAACAAACCGTTGTAACCACCATTGAGCCGACAAGACCAATGGGAATGTCTCTTCCAGGGTTCTTTGTCTCCTCAGCCATCGTTGATACCGCATCGAATCCAATATACGCAAAGAAAAGAACCGACGCGGATTTAAACACTCCTCTAGGTCCAAACGGAGCGAAGTCTGAGTAGTTCTTGAGGTCAGCTCTAGTTAAACCAGCGATGATCACGAAGGCAATGACGACCATATGGATCATAGAAGCTATGTAGTTGAAGACTGATGAGCCTTTTATGCCAACAACGGCTAAAACGCAAATGATCGCGCAAACGCCAACGGCTATTGGGTCTAAGTGGCTATAGTCTTCGTTGAGACTGTGAGCTATTATGCGGAAGTCCTCAGGTTTGTGGTTCAAGAGAGTGGCGAAGTAAGAGGTCCATGACCGAGCCACGGCTGCTCCACCGACTACGTATTCGAGGATTATATTTCCAGCGGCGATGAAAGCCATGAAGTCGCCGAGCTCCACTCTCAAGTAGGCGAAAGAACCGCCTACACACATTGGCAAGGATGGTTGGGTAAAGTAGACACGAATGAAATTACATGATCACGATTCACGAAATAATTGTGGCAAAGAATAAATTAAAGTTTTGTTTGTTTGTTGAAAATGAGTATCTATAGTCTATAGTACTATTTGCGAAATAATGATATTTTTCTTCTAAGTTCTTACATTAAAAGTTAGATCGATTAAAGTATACTTATTAAAAGTAAAAATTAGATCGATTAATGCATGCTTACTTGAAATTACTTCAATTATGTTGCTCGTTCCTTGTGAGAGTGTTCTAGTATTTGCTTTTTCAAACCGAATAATATTATAATGTAGTTTGTGGAACCAAACTATTGTCTCTAGCTTTTTTTTTTTTTTGTCAACATCTTTCATTTCATTAGACACAGAGGCCTTTTTTTAAAAGAAGTACAAGCAATAGATAAGAAAACAACAGAGTCACAGAAAAATTACATATTTAATAAATATAATTGGAAGCAGAGTGAAACGCGTGTCAACTGTGGAGCCTTCAATGATATCACGTAATCACTACGTGTTCTTCAACAACGAGACAACAAGCACGGCCGTCGAGACGGCTTCTCCACCGTGACTCCAGCAAATTCACCTCCAATCTCTTCGCTTCTCTGTTGCCATTCCATTAGCTTATACCATATTGCCTTCCAGCTAAACCTCGGTTACTTGATCGGACTACCCTTATTTCACCGGAATTCCAAAACAAAGGACGCATAAGCCATAACTAAATATCGATCATTTGTTGGACCGTAGAACGCCAACTCTTCTTAATCGACTTCACAGATGGCTGAAGCAATCCATCAAACTACATCAACTCCCAATCAGAGACGCTATCCTCGACGCCATAACTGGCTTTCTTATAAGGAAGACTGATTCTCATAGAGAGGGATGCAAGTGGCGGCAAAACAAAGGAGTCTTCTCAACTCACCAACGGGCTTTAATTGAGGACCAAGTGGAAGGCTGATTTCAATCTCATCGAGATAAAAGAAACAAACTTGAAGAGCTTCTCGAATGAGATTGATACAAAAAGTCGCCAAGCGAAAGCAAAATCGGCAAACCCGAAACCATAGTCGATCGAAGCTTTATTTATCCGCACACGGAAGAGTAGATCGACTCATAGGTCGGATATGTACAACAAAAAACAAAAGTCGGTGGTGACCGACGACAGAACCGCCGCCGGACACCGAACGCGAAGACTGTTTCCGAGAGTTCTAGATTTAGAGAGAGGTTAGAGGAAAATTCCACGTGGACACTTATCTTTTAACTATTGTCTCTAGCTAGTGGGATTTCTCAACGATTTTTCAAAATAAATATCTATTTCTAACTAAAACCAAATATATTATTTTCAAAAGGTCGTAAAACTACATTTTTGGGGGTTCAAGTCCGTAACTTGAAGTCGTAAAGTTGTACAAATTTGACTTATTATATGGTTGCCTAGGTAATTGACGCAGTTCGTTATTGGCTTTCCTTTTCAAATGACTTAACCAAAAGAGAGCAATCTTTTTTTGGTCAACCACCAAACAGTCTATACATGCCAAACAACAAGTAACTATAAAGCTTAAAATAATAATCAGTTATTTAATTGTAAATGCCAAACAACAGGTCGTTGTGCCAATTAATTAGCTAACAGATGTGTGTGAACGAACAGACATTGCGTGAAGTGTGAACGACTCACTCTCAGAAGTCAACTAGTTGACCCCGGAGAACCCATCTCGCCGTAACTGAATATATACTATTTTTAATGCAGTAATCGAGAGCTTCTTAAACCTAAACAATTAATAATTAAACAAAGAAGTAAGCTGTCACAAATTGTGCGTCTGCGTAATTTCCTCGATCTTGATATATAATCAATCCCAATAGTTATTCTCTTGTTATGACACTGCAGCTAGAATATATTTATTTCCAAGAAATGAGGTTTCCTGACTAGGATTTATGCTTTTTGGTTTAAAGATGAAAATCTTAATTAACAACAATAACATATGATAGTTAGCTGATTTTGTTAGAAAAAATCACATAAATCTTAAGTTTAATAGAAAGATATTTCTAGAAATTCACAAAACAACAGATCTTTTTCAGAGGCAAAACAAAGAAATATAAGAAAGTTTTAATCTAGTTTTGAGAATATTTTGGTGATTATTTTCAGTTGATAAAAAAATAAAAATTCTCTTACCTGCGACAGGAATCTCGACGGCGAACTCGGTGTAACAAAACACGGAGAGCATAGCGGAGACACCTGAGACAACGAAGGACAACACGACGGCTGGACCGGACCGTTCCCTTGCTTCTTGTCCGGTGAGAACGAATATTCCTGAACCGATGACTGCACCGACGCCAAACCACATAAGATCCCACCACGTCAACGTTTTCTTCATCTCGTTACCACTACGTGCCTTCATGTCATGAATCTCCGCCGAGTCGTCAGACCGAGTCATTACACGGTCTATGAACCGACTCGGTGTTTCTTTAAGGGCTTTAAAGTAGTTCCCCATGCTTTTGAACGATTCCTCCGGGAGAAAATCATCTTTCGTGCATGAACAGCCTCGCCGACGAAGCCCGTCGTCACCATGTTCCGATCCCATTTCCTTGGAAAAAAAATTATTTGACTTAGATTCAGATTCTCGTTAAAGATTCAGAGATCAATTTCATATATAAAGAAAAAGTTTGGAGTGAATGCCGACAATAAAGTAAGGAAGTACAGGAAGAGAGAGGATGAAACTGAAATGGAAACGGAATCTTGAGAATCATTGGACCTTAAAGTCTGCTTACGTCTTAGCCATTATTATCATTTGAAAATTCTTCTGTAATTAGTTCTTTAATATTTTTAATTAATTATGTAAAATAGCTGGAAAAAATGAAACGAAAAATTAAGTATGAAACGTGAAAATCAATCGATGAGTTTTGTTAGCTGGTCACTTGTTGGTCAGTAGCTGTATTCGTTGACCTTTCATTTCAAAACTGAAAAACAAAACAAACAATAATGGGGAAAAAAGAAAAATATATCAAAGAATACAGAAAGAAAAGAAATAATGTGTAGCAAGTTATCATCCATAATTAACATATATAGATATATTATTGCGGTGATGGTATAAGCAATAATAAGAGATCATGTGTTATACGGTAGAAATGTTGTTATTTTAGAGTATGCATGCATACGGTGGTGACATAAAAAACAGATACGTATACGAATGCAGACGATAATAAGAGATGTGACTATGACCACGAGTCTTAACCCATATCAGTCATCAATATATGGACAGTATTAATTGAAATCAACTGTAGGGACCAATAGAATTTGAAGTCAGTCCACTTTCCAAGGATCTAGATTTGTCTTGGTCAATAATTCATCACTGGGAAGCACTAATAATTTCTAAATATCCCGTTCCATAATTTCAGCATATAAAACATTACACTCATTTTAATTGGTTTGGTCAATACTAAACCCAAATCTAAACCGAGAACCATTCTCTTAATTCATATACATACCAACCCGGGAACGTCTTTGAGATTTCAAACAACACAAGAATGTTGATAAAGTAGAAGTTTTGCAAAGGGAATTTAGACAGGGATTCAGGGTACATAATCCAGATCTGACAAGATATAGAACATAGCAACAGCGAGGGGTTTTCAAAAAAAAAAAAAAGAAAGAGAAAGATTAATCGCCACTGGCGCATCCTTGACAACCGCAATGAACGCATTCAACAACTTTCTCTTCACGCAGGTGTTTAGGAACACGACACACACATGTTGTTCCATAGTTGTGGTCTCTTGGCTGTATGCATCGCAAGCAGCATAGACGTTCATATCCTGACTGCAATTCACACAAAAAACAGAGAGTTTATATAGAGTTTAGCAACAAACAAAGAGACATAACAAAATCAGTATCGTGTCCGGAGAATAGAACCTACAAACATAAATACCATGCATATCTGAACTGAAGGCAAGGACTTTGCTAACAAAAGATTCAAAAGATCCCATCATTCAAGAAGATTGTTGGTGGCATCATACTCAGGATCTGGAAAAGCTTTGGCGGAAATTGGTATAAATCCAATAAAGAAAATGAAAAATGGCAGTTTCAACAACCTCAAGAAAGATGTTCAAAGTACCAAGCAAAACAAAAAATCTCAATTCCACAAACTTAATCTTCTTTTTGGGTAAAGATCAGTCCAAAGCAACTGGCATTTTACTAAAAACATTGACTTCAGAGGAGAAACAGCTTCAACAACCATTGTGATTGTGTACTAGGGTGACACTGGCCCTCTAAAACTAATTCAACAACATTCTACATATCCTAAATTCAATCTCTTATGCCAAAATTTGCTATAAAAAAAATCTATCGAAACTACAAAAAGGCGCACAAACATAAAAATTAAAAATCAAGAAGGCAGCTACCTTTTTCCACTTGGCAATGAGGTTACGATCAGCATAGCCCTGGTCCAAGCAGAACTCGTAGAGCTCTTTAGATATCTCCTCCCTACGGTAATAAAGGTCATAAACATAGCGACTCCTCTGATGAGAGAGTTTAAAGATTGGCCACAAGGCTTCACACTTTCTCTTGCCATCATGTTCATCCATCTCAGCTGCAAACACACAAAATAACTAGTTAAAAAGAGAGCACAAAAGAAAGAGTAAACTTTAAGCATCTGAGACTGAAACAACAACGAACCTTGTCTCATCTTGG
The DNA here is from genome assembly GCF_000695525.1 of Brassica oleracea var. oleracea. Taxonomy (NCBI): domain Eukaryota; kingdom Viridiplantae; phylum Streptophyta; class Magnoliopsida; order Brassicales; family Brassicaceae; genus Brassica; species Brassica oleracea. Next base: position 41,924,860 of record NC_027754.1, on the reverse strand, counting down.
CATCAAGGTCACGAAGAGTAGGCTCGATCAACTCCCACCCTTGTGGGTACTTTACTCTGTTTGTCTTCACCTTTGGCATTTTTCTTTTTCTACAGTTTTGAAAAAACACTCAACGTTACTTTAAAAAGCTAACATTAACTCAAAGATTAAATTCAGAACAACCAACGTCGAAGAAACGGAACGATATGACTACAAAGCGTGCGAAGCAAGATTAGTGCAAGAAGGAAGTAGAAAAAGCTTACCTTTGGAGAAGAAACTAATTGACGGAGACGAGGAGGGAGAGATCGCGGCGGCGGCGGCGGCGGAAAGATAGAGCCAAACCAACGTCGTAGAAGCCTCTCTTTTAGGTTTGGGTTGGGTTTAAAAGTATTTGGGCCGGTCTTACTGATTTATTAGAAGGCTATTTCAAACAGTTTTTTTTTTTTTTCTTGAAAGGGAAAATTGGCAAACATGAACTTACTAGTTTAAGGAAAAATAAATTAGAGATTTGAGGTTTTTTGTCTTTAATTTGTAAGTTTAATTTATTTTTTTTTTAAAGGTTTTCTATGAAAATTAGAGGAAGTTTTTATGGTCTCATCATTGGTTAGTATTTGAATCAGATTTTTGGAGAAAAAAACCTTTCAAGTTAAATGACTTGAGATATTCCCACTTCTTCCTTTGGATTTTTGTATTTTTACTTTGATTTGTTTTTGTTAAAAGTAGGACACAACACGCATCTTACAGCTCAAATACCGTGAAGAGTAACACAGAGATAATAGAAAAAGTTTAAGTAGAGCGGGGAAGAAAAGAATTCAACTTTGTCATTAGCAAATGATGAACTTTCCAAACACTGGAACTTTATACCAATCAACCATCTCTCATCTTTGGACATTGTCTGCAAAATTATTTGGCGAAAAAAAAGGACCAGTGCAACCTTTAGTCTGCAACCGCATATGCTAGCCACTGGATACACATAGAAAAAAACCCTCCAAAAGCAGAAAGAAGAAGAAGCTGTTTACTTATTCCTTCTTCCCGATTCCATTCGACATGTTGTAGATTCCTGTCCCCTGTATAAATTAGATGATGAAAAGATTAACAAGGGTACTCGTATGGGAACTAACAAGATTAAAAACAATAGAATTGAAGAAAAACATAGCGAGTATGAAATACTTAGTTCTTACAAAAAAAAAACAAACAACAGATGAAAAAGCTTACAATCATGTAGAGAGAAGAAGCAGCCAAGGCAAGAGGGATGGCAACGGAGGTGACCTTGTCCATTGGTCCTTTGAGGTAAGTGTGCCTCTGGATGCTCTGGAACAACCTCTGCTTCTCCAGAAGCTTCTCTCTTGGCCTAAATGGAGTTTCCGTCAACATGATACTGCAACACCACATTACAACTCGAGGCATCAACAACAACGCATTAACCCAGAAGAACATATAGGTTTTGATAAAAGTAGTACTCGAAATCATAAAGTAAAGTTCGATACTTTTAATCAAAATGTTAAAATTTAAGCACTTTCGAGTAAACCCATATGAGCAATAGAGAACGGGGAACAATTGGGTTTTGTCATTCTATGCAATTTGAGATCTTTAGAAAATTACGAAACTTTACGATTCCACCGGGCCTGATGTGAAATCACGATTGATCTAAAAGAAGTTTCGAAGGAGCTTACCTGAGAGGATTTAACCGACAAGATAAGGGAGAGGTGTTTGAGGGAGATCCGTGCGCAGATGGAGAATGGAGAAGAAGAGAACAAAATGGCGTTGAATCGTCTCGTCGTCTTAGGGTTGGGTTTAGTGAGGGCAATAATTGGGCCGATCATAAATTGTAAGCCCAATTCGGCCCGATAATCAATTATCTAGTTTCAGTTTTACAAACCAAACCGGACCTTGTTCCGGTGTTTAGAGAATGATCAGAGAATGCAGATGCCTGAAAAGTGGGGATCGAAGCCTAAATCAAGGGATCGATTGATTATACAGCATGTTTCAATGTTGTCGTGAATAGTGAACTTTGAGCCATTTTGTTGAAATGAGAGGTCTGAGGTAAAAGGTGATCTAACTAATCTCTTCCATTCTGTTTGTCCTTTGTCATAGTGGAATGAGACTGAGGAAACTAGTTGTTGAGAGCTATCAATCAAAAAGTTCCATGTATGGGAAGTTTTGCCAAATAATGTCTATTATATAGTACAAAGCCTTAAACTTATATTCTGGCTATCGGGAAAATGCACTAAGACTTAAACTTAGAACAGCTCCACCGGTAAAGTTTCTAAAAATATATATATATATATATATATATATATATATATTATAATGTGTTTATCTTTTTTAACCCGTTGAAAGGTTTTGAAAGTGACATCTGTTACTTTATGGTGTAACAAGAACTTTTCATGCTTCTCTCTCGTATTTTTTTTATTTTTGGTTTATTTTTAATTGTTAGAACTCCTTTCGATATATACCGTGGAGCTGTTCTGTTTATATATTTTTTTGGAACACGTGACTTAAACTTATATATATGGCTTACATGTAGCAAAATGCCAATACGTGTGATGTAATCATGTAAATCGAATAGTTTGACCAAGCTGATAGCAACTTAAATATGTGTAACGAGTATATTTGCATCAATATCTCTATTGTTTCCAAAAGCAATCAAGAAATTTATATATGATCATATGTGTAAACGTATACAAAACAACATCCTTATTAAAGCAGGGTTACAACATTTAGAACCCTCAATAATCCAACTGATCATCAAGAGATACAATCATACAACATTTAAATATGTCGGACCTTTTAGATAATAATAAAAAGGTCCGAATCTTAAGCAAACTTCATATAGAGACGGGTGCACACAAAAATACGGACCCGATCAGTATCCAAAATATAACTCCGGCCCTTGCATAAAAGAAGATCTTAATTTTCGAAGACAAAAAAAAAGAGCTTCGAGCCTCAACGAGAAAAACTCTTAGAGGTAGATCCAGAATTAGAAACCGATGTAGAGGAAGAAGAAGAATAGGCATGATGATGAGATGATGACATCTTATTAGACGACATCATCATCACCCCACAATTGAAACAATCTTCTTTATACTCTTCTTCTTTGATTGTGTCAAGCTTCTGCTTCGCTGCTCTGTGTCTCCTCATCACCGTTACAAACTGAGGCGGAGCAACCTCCGATACAAACCTTGCTAGACGTGAAGTAGCCATTTCTTTTGGGAGATCAAATATATAACAAGAATTGTATGTAAGGAATGATTGAGATCTCTTGGTTTAATTATGGACTGCTTGAGATATGAAGCTCATATATATATGTAAATGGTTTTGTGTAATTACCCACGTCCAAGGGCATTCATTTTTGACGTTTAGTACCGTCATAAGCTTTTTAATTGAATGCATGGACACGCGTATTATACGTCTTAATTGTTCTTTGTCGCTAGATTTTTTTAAAAGTTTTGAAGAGATTTTTAATTAAAACCTCTGGATTTCTCTATAATCTCTTGCGAATTACACGCAACAAAAAAAATAACAAGTAAGAAAATCGAAATTAGAGAGAAATTGATGATGGGTCTTGCGAACTTTTGAATACAATAGAAAAAACAACTATGTTAAGAACTTTTAACATTTTTACAAAAAAAAAAAAAAAACTATGTTAAGAGGAAAAAAAAGAGAAAATGTTCGATTAAAAAAAAAAAAAGAGATGAGATGCACGTGTCAAATTTTCTGTGGAAGACGTCATCTCTATCTCTGTCGGAATCGATAACTGACAGAAGATAGCTTTTCCGCGTCTGAATCTCGTGGTAATCTGTAACCCGTCGTATCCACGTGTCGATCACAAAATCTGGAAGTCTTGTATGTCCTTGTTTGTAGTTAGATTTTCCTTAATATCAATATATCATTAGATTTCTTTTCTTAGAATGTGGCTGTTTGGCTCTAGGAAATCTGAGAGAACAACTATTTTGGCTTACCAACAATAAGAATTTGATATATTTATTTTATGGGTTTAGATTTTATCCATACATAATTACATATTCCGGCAAAAAACCAATTAAAATGTTAAAATATAGAAATTCATTATTTTGACACTTAATTTTTAGACACATCACCTAAAAAAGACTATACAAGATGGAAAATGAAGACTAATATTTAGAGTAATTTGTACTTTTTACATCATTATTGATACGTCATCAGTTATAGAAAACCACATTATATTGAAAACCACATCTCTATTTTTTTGGTAGAAAACCACGTTATTTGGACTAACCTATTGACTTTAGTTGACTTCTTAGATGTATATTTGAATTATCTGTCTCGTTTAATATCAACCATGTTCTGAATAATGGTTATCACTATTATCATATAGAGTACTCTATCTGTCAATGACAATAGAAATTCAATCTCAAACAAACTCATTTGAACAAGAAACTGAAACAACATCTCACTTACAAGCAGGTCCGACCCTTAGTATTTATGCGTGAAGCATAAAAAAATTATCTGTCCATAAAATATCACACTAAAATTTGTTGATGTCTTTACATTTTTATATGAATTTTGGCGCGTAAAATTGGTGTTTCATGAACTTAAGTTCAGATGTCAGAGTCTCAACCCTGCTTATAAGCTACAAGCATAAAAAATGTATTGGCACAATATAACGAAGGTCACGATTAAATAGTAATTTATATTAATTATATAAGGAAAGATCAGACAAACATTCGATGTTGACTCTTTTGGGAAACAAAGATGCAAACTTTCAACACTACGAAAAGAAACCCAACATAAAAATTATAGGAAAAAAGGAAGAATAATGCATAAAATAAAAACTGAAACATTATTAGCTTAAGATAAAGAGACAACGGGTAAAGCGGTTATGATTCAACGGGTAAACACACATTTGTCTCTGGTTCCGTTCATGAGATGAGTGCTTAAAGATATCCCCTCCTTCCACTCGTGCTGGCATTATGATTCACGTTCATAGTGTTGTTGTAGCTCTCGTTCCACATGTTTAAATCATCTTCAGTTGGGCGGTTTATCAAAGGATTATCAATCAAATCACTGGATCCAACGTCGTAATAATCTTGTCGAGATGATACATCAGAGATATGTAAGGCCTCCATTGGTGGAAAACTTCGAACTGGAGGCACATTGTTTACCATAGCACCATGAATCTCATGAAAACCGAAATGGTTTCCAACAACAACATCAGAAGAAGAAGAACCATTAAAAGTTCCAACAAACTCGTTAGTTTCTTGACCATGTAAGAAAGGTTGGTGATTATTAACCTGTTGATTCCCAGCAGATGGTTGATCTATCTTTGGACGATTGGTTTTACGGCCACTTCCACCAATCGGTATGTTCCTTAAAGTCCCACCATGAGTCCAGTATCGACGACAATTCTTGCAGGAGTAGCGCGGCTGAGACAAGCTATAGTTGTTGTAGTAACAGAACTTGGTATTGTCAGAGTCACACCGTGGACACACTCGAGCTGGAGGTTTCTCTTCATTCACTTGATTGTCTCCCCTCACAAAAACATTCAACTTATCCATTTCTGTCAATATATTTACTGGGATTTGTTGTTGTTTTTCCTATGATATTTGGTGTTGTGGGGGGTGTCTACTTATATATGCTATTAGGGCGTGAAAATTGAAGAAGATATACGTTTCGGGTTTTATAAGAGTGAGATTATGAGAACAACGTGTCAAAAGTAGTGTATTCATAAAATCTGAAGATCTAGCTACACACCATAAACCTTAGGCTAAGCTTAGTTAAAAGCCAAGGCTCTCTTACTCTAAACTCTTGTCCGTATATGATTAATGCAGAATCCAGAAGATATGGTTGACTGAGTCAGTTGTATTAACATTAACAAAATCTGGAGACATTGAGAGTAGAATAATGACAATTTAAGGCAGAACTATAAGCAGCGAGGTATCACTATCAACTATGAGGAAGAGTATGTGTAAATATTTATTTACATGATTTATTGTTTTAGTTTAACATTTATGCAACTGGTGAGGATCTGAATGGTTTAGACAACAACACCCAAAATAAAATAAAAAACAAGAAATTAAGCCATAACAGGATTCTTTTTTTATAAATCAGTTAACTTATTTCCTGAAAACTGACAATCATATAGATAAATAACTTGAATAGATAGAAAATATAAGTAGCTTAGTGGATAGAGTATTTTGTGATTTGGAATAGGTCGTAGATTCGATTATCTACAAGTGCAAATTATGTTGCTTTTACTAATGAAGTGTTGGGCTAGTAGTTTCGTGTTTGAAATTGGTTCTACTGTGTTGAGGATCATACATTTTTTTACTTAGAAAAAAAACTTGTTTAGAGATTAATTTAATAATGATTTGTTAAGACAAATTATATAAAAACATGCATTTGCGACCATTTGGTGGAAATTTCGACTCCGCAAGCTTTTATTTGAATTCCAAATTCAAGAAAATCTACTGAAGCTCGGAAAAAAAAAAAAATCTACTGAATTATTAAACGGAAAGACACACATATGCGTTTAGTTCAACGTCTATCGTTGTAAAAAAAAAAGAAGAAGAGGGAAAGCACATGCGTTAACAAGTACGTTTACGAGCATTTTGGAGAAATTTTGACCGCAACCAATTTTTATATAAGTCTAAATACTCCAGTTTGAGAAAATAAACTAAATTACTAAACGAAAACGGAAATTTATGTGTTAACAAGTGATTTATTATTGCATCAGAAATATATTATCCTATAAGAGAAAAAATAAATAAATAAATATATATGTAGGTAACTAACACAACAATACTTGATACAAAAGATAACATTTACTACACCTCAATTAAAAACATTTAATAAAGATACCTATTTTTAAAAAGTGGCAACACCCTAAATCAATAAATTATAATTTTAGTTGTTGACAAAAAAAAGATTTTAGTTAGATGTTATTATGTGTTATGCGCATTGTTAAATTTAATTAAATATTAAATAAATATAAATTAGTTTAAATATTTTAAGTTTAAAAGGATAATTTTGTAATCAAATTATTAAAGCGGTGAATATAATTTTAATAGATACTAGTTTATAATTAGATATAAATCACATAGTTCATAATATTATTTGAGTATTAAATAAAATCAATGAATATATAAATTAACAAAAACAACTTTTAAAAATTTATATAAACAAATAAAAATTCAATAAAACAATTAAATATATAATGAAAAGAAAAAAATGTTTACAGTTGATTATAAAAAATAAAATATTTTAATCTGTTTATTTTTTGCTTGTTGATTTTTCAAAAGTTTTGTGTGATAAAATTTTTATGTATGTGCATGATAATATAACACTATAAAAATAATACGTGTAATTTTCATGTCAACTTTAAACTACAATAAGAGAACTGGATATTTTTTTTAAAAAATGTAACATGTTGAAGTTCTATAAATCTCACAGAAAGCAAAACTGTTTCTTAATTTTGTTGCAGTATGATTTTAGATAGCATTCTGATATGATAACTAAATTATAAATCATATAAATAACCGAACGATATTATATATGTTAGAGAAATAAAATTATTTTTAAAATAAAATTTAAATATTTAATACATAGCATAGTACAATATCTAGAAGATTTGTGGAAATAAAAATTATACCATATTTGGTTGCATATCAGTTTATGAAGTAATTATGTCTGTAATATGAACTCTTCATATGGTGTGCCATTTTACAAACATTGTTATTTATAAAAAAAAATCAGAAATTTTTTCTATAGTTTTGTGTATGTGAATCAGTTTTCTATAATATTATGCGAGTTTTTTAAAAAATTTAAACCAAAATTTAATCTAGTCCAAAATAGGGTTTGTTTTGGCAAAATTAAAGAACCAAAACTAACCAAAAACTCGAACTGATCATAATTTTTTTGGTGAAATTATAATCGAACCGAACTAACTGAAACCGATTGGGATAAAACGAAAAGAATACTTTTTTACTAATCATATAATTACATATTTACATATGTCGTACGAATCTAAGGCCTAGACCTAACGGCAAGGGTGAAACTCTAAACGGCCAATTTTTTTTGACCGAACCAACCACACACTGCTTAATTTAGTTTTAGACCTTCTAACAACGAATCCCTCAGCAGTCTTCTGTAGAAACTTAGATTGATAGAAGAAATACAAGTTTAATATTTTAGACATAACCATAGATTTACCTTATTATTTGTACACTATTTCAATTCCTACTTATATTATGTGATTATGCATAATTATAAAAACAGAGAAAAGGCCAAAACAGAGGAAAACATAAATACTTGGGAACACATATCTCTCTCTTACTCATCGGTTGTGGAACACACAATGAACTGGTAATGCTTAGTTATATATATTATTAAAAAAACCAGACAAGTAACTTATGTCTGAATCTTTAGGGAAACAAAGATGCAAACTTATAAAACTTAAACTTAAGAAAAAAGACTCAACAGAGCTGATAAGATAAAACAAGAAGACCCAACAAGAAAAACTGAAACATTATTAGCTTAAGAAAAAGAGAAAACGGGTAAAACGACTTTAATTCAAGGACCATGATAGGAGGATCTAAACACACGCTTGTCTCAGACGTTGTTGTTCTTGATCATTTGATCAGTGCTGGCATTAAGATTCTTGTTTGGATTCTCCTGATTTGCGCCATTGGATCCAACATCGTGATAACCTTGGTAAAATGATCCATCAGAGACCTCCATGCGATCCATTGGTGGAGCATTTGGAGCTGGAAGCGCCAGAACAACAGACAAAGAACCAAAATGGTTCTCAACAGAATTCACCTGAGAAACAGATGGTTGATCTATCTTTGGTCGCTTGGTTTTACGGCCTCTTTCTCCACCCATCGGTATGTTCCTTAAAGCCCAACGATGAATCCAAGATCGACGACAATGCCTGCAGGTGTAGCGCGGTTGAGACGAGTTGACGATGTAACAGAACTTGGTATTGTGAGAGTGGCACCTTGGACACATTCGACGAGGAGGCTTCTTTACACTCACCAACTTATCCATTTCTCTCAAGATCTAATTGTTGTTGTTGTTGTTGTTATTGTTGTGTGGGTGTCTTCTTATATAGGGTATTGATATTGAAGGAGAGATACGTTTTTTCTCACGTGCCAAGATTTGTGTTAATAAAGTCATGAGTATATCTTCAAACATTAAACCTTAGCTAAAGCTTAGTCAATAAACAAGGCTCTCTTATTCTTAAGTCTTAACTTGTCTGTATGTGGAAATTAGACAAGCAAGTCAATGTTACTGAATGAGTCAAATCATATAAAGAAAAACAAAATCTAGATATAGTAAGAGTTTAATACTAATTCTAAGCAAAACAACAGAAATCATAGGTGTTTATTATGAAAGAGACTATGCTCGCGTGTGAATGCACACGCGCGGTCTCATTGGTTTTTCAAGATTTTTCTGGAGAGAAAGAAATGTTTAGAAAGCGTTGAATTGACTATCACATACAATGAAAGTAAGAAAGTCATGAAACAATAGTAGGAAAGATTTTATATGAAATATTTTTTGAAATATACAAACCGCGCGCCTAGATACTTTAAATCTACAAAGAATGTAATAGTGTGCTTTATCAAGAGAGGAAACTTAACTAAGGAATTTTTAGTGCTTTATTAAGAGAGAAAAGACAATGTGTTTGAGCATGTGCGTTCACGCATGTGTTTCATTGGTGTGTATCATATATTTTGGGTCTTTTTCATATTTGGATACATCTTGTGAGAATACATAGCAATACCCAATATCAAGAAGACAAGATACTCAGTAAAGCAATATTTGTAGATCAAAATGTTATACATTCATAATAGTTTCATTTCATAGGCCCAATAGAAATTAAAGATGCAAATGATTTAAAGATTAGACTTCAACCAACTCTATCTTGAGCTACAAATTAAAATACAGTCCAATATACAAGATTTTAAGGTTTTGTGGGTCTCATTTTATAAAATGGAAGACTATATTTTCTGTCCTCTTAAGTTGCTTTGAGCATGCTACAATGACATCTCTTAGAAAGATAAGCTAGAGAGACGAAGTCCTTATAGGTTTAGCTCTTACTATATTCTTCTTTGATTTTCCTTGTAAAACCAAATGAGTGTAATTGGAAGTGAGAAATCTTGTGTAGAAACTTGTCGAAGGTGTTTTCTGATATAATCAATCCAAGTTAAGATTCGTAAGATCCTAACTGAATGTAGCAGTTTGTTGATGCCGTGAACCGGATGAAAATACTTTGTTTTTAATATATTTGAATCGAAGAGAGATCAAGATGGAAATTGAAAGGATTCAGTTCTGAACAAATAGAAAGCAACCCATTACAATTTAGACCCAGTCAGTTATCAGAAGGGATAACGATGATCGAAAGGCAGACAAGTAGAGTCATGCATTAACTCAAGATTGTTGAAGATGAACAGCACCATCAGAACCAGGTGAAACTATCAAGACAGAGTGCACAATGGATATTTTTTAAATAAAATTTAATTAAGAAGGTTCCTAAACTGATAGCTCAAACGAGAAGTTAACGGTCAAAAGACTCAAAAAATTATTAGCCGCCTAGCCTGTGATAAGCATTACTCCATCTGTTTGTCATTCTAACTTTTTTTTTGTTACGCAAAAAGTGTCGCTTTACAATTCTAATGCAAATTATACTTATTTTCAGCTGAAAATTAATTGCAAACTATATTGATTTTATAAATAATTTTATTTATCTCAAATACTATTGGTCAGAAAAACGTAATTAATAACAATTTACATATATTTCCGCTACTTTCTTAGTCTGTGTGAAAAATGTGAAAGTAACACTTATTCGGAAACGGAGGGAGTACTTCACAAGTAAGCTCGAATAAAAGGCATTAACATTTTTGTGGAAAATAAGATAAATTTATCGGAGTACTGCCGAACCCCAGTTACAGCGTCTATTATTTTTTGTAACATTCGACAACGAATATGTTGGTCGAAGCCGAGACTGATAGAAGAAATATAAACTGATATTTTGAACATAACTGCCGTATAAAAAATCAAGAAGTTGCCATAGATGATCTTATATATACGATTGCATCTTCACATATAAGAGAAGAAGCGTAGCTTAGAAACAGAGCAATACATAAAGAGACAAAACACTTGAAAACAAAATATGTAGATCTATCAGCTTTTTCATTCGTTAAGTGTTAATTATATGAATGATATCTTCCTAATATACCCTTTTGGACGAGACTGGCTCAAACACTTGGTAATATATGAGTGAATGATTAAAATCTGCATAATTTTCCGTATTTTGTGTGTTTTCGTGTTTGCGATTTTACATTTTGAAAAAAGCTCAGTTCCAATGCATTGACCCAATCCATTGATAGCTTTTATTCAAACTCGAATAATCTGGAAATTACAAAAAGTTTAATAAAATAATTCAAACATTTGGATCAAAGAACCAAACCGGTCTTCCATTTGTGTCTTGAACCGGTCTTGAATTTGTCTCATATCCCTGTTGAATTTTTTGAATGATTAGTAGTAATAGATTATCATTAACTCAATATCAGCTAATGAAATCGCCTTTTGCAATTCCGAGTACTTACATCGTCAACGGCGTTCCTCAAAGCTGCAATTTGCTCCACCGATATTGTATTCACCTGCATATACAAATTTCCCTTTTTAAAATTACCAAAATTTTCATTTCTAATAAATAAAAAGATTATTATATATTAATAAAAAATATACCCTTTTGACGACGGTCCAAATAACACCTTCAGTGCATGGAGGAACAGTGAGAGAGCCAATGTATCTATAGAATTTCTTGGTTTGAAATCTAATGGTTCTTGGATCCACAATCCCTAGATCCTTCTCTTCTTTTCCCACTGTTTTTAATCCATCGAGTAACTGCATTTAAAATTAGAAAAAAAAACTCTTAGAAAATGTTATAAACTCAAATCTTTCATATAAATGAAATTAATATTATTATACCCTTGTGAGGAATTCATTAGGTTTGCCCACTTTATAAAGAACTCCAATCACTGCGATTCTGCCTCGAGCACTCGTGTGAACCATGTGAAGCTCCAGGTCGTAACTGTAACACATTTACAAATAAAATAAAAATAATAGTCATATGTTTTAATTTTCTTGGAAAATATGGTGTTGTGAGCTCATTGTGATCAAGAGACAAGAAAACACGAACCGAGTTCCGTTAACAGTATGCTCAGACGGTGAATGCCAATGACATTGCACCAATTTAAACTCCATTTCACGTATCGTTAACTTTCCAGCATCTCCTTTCCACGATACCTTTTATTTATTTTTCATTGTTATTATTAGAATCATCTAACCATGCATGCATATGGTTAGTGTAATGAAAATATAGTCAAGCAAAAAAATGATCTTCACCATAACGTCATGTCCTCTGTTCATAATAACAGCCGGGGATGGTTTGTATTCTCTTCTCCACGCTTCATCATGAATAAGACTGACTCTTGCGTTAGTGAGATCGATCGGAGATTGTAATTTTCCATTGTTACAAACTTTCCAATGAGGATTTATTTTGCTCCATCCCTCTGGTCCCTTCTCTGGATTTTGTTCGTACGTAAATGGTGTTTCATCGTCTGTTTTCATGATTAAAATCATATGTATTAAGTTATGATACAAGAAAAAAAACTTGATTTCACAAAAGATAACATACCAGCTTCAGCATCGTTAGCCAGTGAAATACTGGGGAAAGATAAACAGAGAAAAAACAATGCGAAAATCATAATTGTTTTTGTGTTCGGATCCATTTGTGTTATTCTTCTTTTTTCTTTTTAGATTTTGCTTTTGCTTACTGCTTATTATGTCCTTCAGTATGTTTTTATGACATTGAAGGCTTCAGAGATGAACTATTTAAAAGGATGCTTTGCGGGGTTTGTTTATGATTTCTGTTGAAGTTGCTGCGATTATTAGTTAATAATTTGGTGTGATTTGTTAAAAAAATATAAAAAAAAACTGAATGCTTAGTGGAAAAGTTTCATTGGATCCATTTGGTTAGAGTTTTCTAATTTCGGTTCGACAGTGAATCAGTGTAACATTTTGTGACAGAAGAAAAATGACCTGGATTAATAGAATTAATCCTGTTCATAAGAGAACTCATTGCTCCAATGCGGAACAAACAGATTTAACTGCCAAACTATATATATAAATTTACAGATATATTACTATATTAAGTCGTTGAAGCAATATACCTAGCATAAATGGCGATTCCAGCAAAATGAAGAAGTCGTGCTGAATGATTTAGACTTTCGCAAGCACAAGAGAGCTCCATATAAACAAATACTCCCTCTATACCATTAAAATATATTTTTTTATTGTTTACATATTTTAGAAAACATACTAAATTTTTATTATTAATACATCAATTTCTATGATTACTGATTTTCAGTAAATTTAAATTAATATTAATTCAATAATCTCAATTAATTTTATTAATTTGAAATTTTCTGTTATTAAATAATATTTTTTTATAGAAACACACAAAAAAAATTATCTTTGTGAAACAAATCTTTTTACTAAAATTTTGTGGATAAAGGTAGGTATATGGCTTTTTAAGAGCTAATTAAATATGTAGAACAAGTACAAAAGGCCTTAGGATTTGGGACGTTACTTAAAATTTGAGTTTTGAAAGCATTAGCAGTTTTCGGATATTTTGAAGTCTAGAGGTATTGGCATTGACGTCATCTTCAAGTTAGACGCCAACAATATCTAGAAACGATGTGTTTTAACTTCTTTTTCGATGATCTATAAGTCAAGATATTTTGGAATTATCAAACTTGACGTATAAAGCTGCATCTTAAGAGATTGCGGAAAACATCCGTATATCAAGCCCCAGGGTTCTTTGGACCATTTATAAAAATCAAAATGATGTCTTTGTTGTTTTCATTTTGTTCATAATTGAACATATCATTTTTTTTTTTTTTGATAATCTAGGTATCCGGACCATAGTCCGACTATCCCACCGCGTCCAACCAGAACTGGCAGGTCCTGGCAGCCAAACGGAAATCATGTTAAATCCATTGAACATATCATTTCGAATTAGCAGAACTATTTAGGCTCTAAGTGTACCTAATGGTAAGATATTTAAATGAGAACCATCACTTTCACAATTTCCATAAATCCCCACAGTTTTTAGTAGAGATCAAAAGATATGTATTGTGCTCACAATGAAACATCACTTTCACATTACAAGATAAAATTCAACAAAAGGAACAATAATATAGAACGGAAACAAACAAAAAAAAAAAAGCTGCAAGAAGAGGGGAAAAGGGTACACATTATTAAAGATAATATTAGTTGAAATTGTTCACAAGTTTCTTCAGACTCTCAGAAATTCTACTACTAGCTCCATAATCACAATCTTCCACCTATATACGTAAATTATTAAATAAATTAACAAACTAGCAACAAAACAAAAGAAAAAATAATGGTCGAGGACATCTATAGATTTAGTAATCAACTAATAAAACAACTTCCAACTAGATGGGAGTTTCTTTGCAGTTTGAGTGCATCTTTAATAAAGATTCTTTATATAATAGATAAGTTAAAATATATATATATATATATATATATATATATATATATATATAAATACTTACAACTAGATGAGAGCAGTGTTGCATTCTGAGTGCAAATAAATAAATATAATATGTATCGACTTATTAATCGGTTTTTAATGATTAACTTACAACTAGATGAGAGCAGTGTTGCATTCTGAGTGCAAATAAATAAATATAATATGTATCGACTTATTAATCGGTTTTTAATGATTAAAAACGTGTGTTTTCACCAAGCTGTATATATTATTTCAGTGACCGAACTCTGACCATACTCCCATTGCATGGATTATACCTAATTTAAACATATAAGTAATAGCAAATTTTGATTTTCCTATATCTCCAGATCAAAAACAGATATTTTCTTGAGTTTACTAATATACCTTGCAATGAAGAGTGTGGAAGACGGTATCATCAACAGTTGATGATCCAGCGTGAGTGATCTCAGCTCCTGATTCGTCAGAGAGAACGCTAATGATCTCATGGAATATAAACTTGTGTTCCACACTTGTCACAAGAAAGACGTGAAGAATCGAACCGGTTTCTTGAATCTCAATTTTTGGCAACCTTCTAGGCACAGAGACATCGACACTCGATGGCATGGATGAAGATCCAGTCGCAGCAAGTTTCCTCTTCCTTTCTGTCATTTTCTCCAGGTTCACTTGTAGCTTCTTGATGTAGTTTGCAGCTTCATCAAGCTGATCAGGAAGTGTTAAAGGCGCCTAACCAATATAAAAAAGAAAGGTTTTATACATGAATTAATAGATTAGACATGAGATCGCATATTATAAATGCATATCAGAGGATAAAGAAGAAGAGGAAAACCCTAGAAGTTTGAGGAAGAAGAGCGTTGAGTTCTGAAGAAAGAGCTTTCATCTGAATCCTTCTATTTTTCTCAATCGTTTTGCGATCTACAGATCTTGACTGACTAGTGTTTGAAAGGCTCTGATCCATTTTGTTTTTCTTAGTCTTGAAGTGTTTCGCACATACTATGAAACTCAATATTAACCACACTTATATAAAGAAAGAAGTTATGGTTGGCCTAAGTGGCATATTGGTTCTCCTAATGATAATTAGCTTGTGCTATTAGGTAAAAGTAAGAAAGGGTATATATACCAAAAGGCGAAAAAGGTCGTATACAGATATAGAAGATAACGAAAGCAAAGACAAAGTTTAAAAAGTAAGGTCTTTAAATATAATTCTTGACTTGTTAACATTAGTTTAAATTAGTAACAAAAAACATTAGTTTAAATTAGTTAAGAGTATGAGTTAATCAATTGGTTTTGACCTAAAAATTTCATAAACTATTAACATGGTGTACTGAAAATATCAACACGTTCTGTTTTTCTGTTCTATAGCAGTTTCTAGGTTCCTCCAGTATCA
The DNA here is from genome assembly GCF_000695525.1 of Brassica oleracea var. oleracea. NCBI lineage: Eukaryota > Viridiplantae > Streptophyta > Magnoliopsida > Brassicales > Brassicaceae > Brassica > Brassica oleracea. Next base: position 41,908,916 of record NC_027754.1, on the reverse strand, counting down.
TTAAGTAGAATTAATCGTACTTAAGTTACATTTACTTGCTATAATTATTTTCACTGATATGACATTTTTTTGTTGAAATCATAAGGCTGGGAACGTAAGCCCATACATAATTACTTTCATATAACTAATTGTCTTTTTATCTGAATACCGTCATCATTGGAAAAACACTTAAAATTGTTGTCAATATATGTAAAAAGAAGAAAGATGAAAGAAAAAGTTTGTGAAATGGAAATTGGTGGGGATAGTATGGTCAACTTTTTCGCTAAGGCAATGCGTGGACTTTGTTGAACCACTCGAACATTATCGACATGCTCCTTAATTTTTTTGTTCCCATCATCAATTTGTAAAGTGAATCTTTATCATGTGTGTTTCTCTTTTTTCTTTTTTGGGCTCAATTTCAACTTTCATTCCCCAATATAGAGTTTACAATGTGTCTTTCTCTTTATTGTGTACATACTAGACTACTATTTTATGTCGGACGCTTATATCATATGCTTATATCATATGCATGTATCACGGTTATAGAATAATGTAATTGTACTTCTAGAGTACTTTTTTCTGTAAAGCCTACTTGTAGAGTACTTCCAATGATAAAACTATTAAAATTAAAAATATTCAAATTTAATGAAATTGTACTGAAATTTAGAATTGTCAACTCAAAATGGTTTTTTCAGGAAACATCTCCGGATATGTTGCTTTCAACAACAAAAAATAGACAATATGCTTAATGAAGTGTTTATTGTCCACTTAGAAATTTCCACCATCATGCCAAAAAAAAAGAAAAGAAATTTCCACCAAATGTCAAATGTTTTTATCCATTATATAATGCAGTCGACATTAAGAATCAATTTTTTTTTACTGTTACTTCACATTCTATTATACATCGATACTTAAAATTACACAAACATTTGATCATAGGATACCTATTAGAACATGATTAATGAGAGGTTCTTAGGGTAGAATTTTTAGCGGAATATAAGAAACCGTCTCTTAAATTTTAACTAAAAAACTAAGAACCAGCTCTTAAGAACCTCTCATTAATCATGCTCTTACTAGTAGGGTATGCCACATAGAAGGCGGTAGACTCACTTCTTCAACATGTGAAAATTAGTTGCGACACCAATATTAATTCACTTTATTGCCTGAGTTTAGTAAGGATGAAGTAATAATTTATTTTTGTTTTTATTAACGCAGGTAGAAATCTGTAAGATCTTCAGAAACACAATGGTGTAAAAAAATAAAATTGAAGAACTTACACATTCATACATCAGAGATATCACTTTAGCAAAACGCTATCACCTAATTGCTTTGACAACAAATCTCTCAAAGCTACTGATTCTAACCAGTTCATAGACGCAACCTATCTCTCATCTCTCGCGCACCATTCCGGCAAAACCTCAACCACTATCTTCTGCAACAGTCTCTGCTCAAACCCATCTCTAAAAAGCACTTCAAGGTCTTTGATGTCTCCCCTTAAATCCAACAAGACACTGCATAGTCCACGATCATAACAGTAATCCAAGATGGAATCCAAATTTATATCCTCCAACACCACAATTTCCACTCCACCATAGCTGGTTTCTGAGTATGCATCAAGCTCCTTTTTGGTGAACAGTATAACTTTAGGATCGGTGTTGGAAGAAGCAAGGATAGGAGACTGATGTGCATTGCTAGCTACTATGATTTGAATAGGTTGGATCGAAACATCAGTTTCTTCTTGTGAGGAAATGCTCGAGAGTTCATCAGCTAACGAGGAAGATAGTATTATGGCGTCATATTTTTGTAATAGCTTTGAGTAGTGTCCACCAGTATCCAAAGCTCTTTCTCCCATCTTGTCAAGAAAACAACCATTGACAGATATAGACCACCTGAAGGAGAGAAAAGGCTTTCATGCTAACATCTGATGGATGAATCCATCGTTCATCTTCTTGCATAAATCTTCCTCAACACCAACAATGACATCGATTCCAGCATCTTTCAAATGGCTGATACTTGAAGAAGAAACGATTGGGTTTGGATCAACCATTCCAACTACAACTCTTTTCACCTTAACGTTGATCAGTGCTTCAGTGCAGGGCGGTGTTCTCCCGTAGTGGTTACATGGTTCTAAGCTAACATAAGCAGTGACATTCTCGGCTAACTCTCCAGCATCTCGAAGAGCAAACACCTAACAATGTTCAACACGAAATCAACTCATAACACATTCAAGAAAACACAATGCAAATCTATCCAAAGCACAACAAAAATCCAAAATTTTCTCATTTACAGAAGTCCTTCAAGCAAGACAACATCTTTTGTTGTTACCTTAAAATGAAAACAGTGTAATCTATCAGAGACACAAGAAATAACTGAAAGTCTTGTCATTTACAGAAACCCATCAAGCAAGATTGCATCTTTTGTTGTTATCTCAGCATGAAAACACAATGCAAAATATCAGAAGCACAAGAAACCATTGAAAGTCTTCTCATTTACAGAAACCCAGTAAGAAAGACTGCATCTTTCGTTGTAGTTACCTCAGCATGGGGCTGACCAGCTTTAGGATGAAAGCCTTGGCCAACAATCTTGCCGTCTTTAACAGTGACACAACCTACCATTGGATTAGGACTAGTGCACCACATTGCTCTTTGTACCAGCTCCACACACTTCCTCATTGAAAATTAATGTGATGAATGTGTTCATCTATATCCCTTATAAATTAATTGAAAAACATTACAACCTTTTTTTTTAGGTACTTGTCATCACTGTAATGATTCTTAGAATCCTTAGAGAAATATGTTGGTTCATCTAAACATATAATAAACTTTTATTAAATTAACCATAAATTCATTATTAATGTTCTTCATTATTTTCTTAAATAAAAATTACGGGATTGCCTAATGTGGCTAAAGTATATATATCACAATTAATGATTTTGAATAATAAAGATTTGATAAAAAATTAATGTATTTTCTATCATATTTGTTTAATTTCAAACTATTAAAATAAATTCAACAAACAAATTAACCATATAATAAAACAATTTAAAGTTTTTTGTATATGCTATATTTTAAATTTTTAAAAATGACTATAAATTACTAAACATGTTAAAAGTCTCACACTCAAATTTTGTGATCCATGATTTAAAATTTTTATTATGACAAGATACAAATGATTAAAAAATCATAGAAGTAGAAAATCTCATTTAAATTATATACCATATAAAATACATAAATATTTTAATTTCAAAATTTACTTTAAACAATTTTTTTTTTGATAAAAGCTTTGAACAAATATTGATAACTTATTTTTTTTTAAATATATATTACCAAACTATTAATCCCATATTTTGTTATCAGTAATTTAAATTTTTTTATATAAAATATAAAAATGTTCAAAAAACCATATGAGTAGAAAACATCATTTAATAAATATTAATATTAAAAATATACTATATATATGTTAATATCATTAAAATTTAATTATATATCATATCAAATAGAAAAAATATTGTTTCAATTAATAAAATGTATTTATATGTCCACATCAATTTAATTATATACGTAATAGTTGCTGACTTTTTAATTATTTAATATATATTTATTATTTATAATATGTAAAATACATATAATACATAAAATTTCAATATATATTTATTATTTCATAATATGTAAAAAACATATAATACATAAAATAATTTATATATAATGTTCATTCCGCGCAAGGTGCATGTGTTACTATCAGTATAAAAGTAAAACTCAAAGCTTGTTTTAGTTCTTTTGCATTAACCGTAAAACTGGAAAACCCAACCTTTATTATGTTAACCGTCTCTCTAACTCCTACAGTCCTACTTGACTGGGTTTTGATTACCATTTTGCCCCAGCCTTAAAAGCTTAAAAGTTTGTTTATTTATATATAAGCCCTTGAAGTTTTTTGATATTGCGTTTTTGCTTTACGTTCTTGATCTTTTACTCGGACGATCTCTGAGAGGAACACGAGAACTTGAATTCCGAGAAAAAATCTTTCTGGAGAAGAAATCGAAGTAGTAAACTTTCTCGAATCGACCAAAAAGAATGTGCCCCTTCGAAGCTCGTCGTGCTCCACCTGGGGTATACTGGACTCCGCCGCCGGCGAGAAGAACAGATCATGCGGCGGCGATGCCGATGTCGGAGAGGAGAAGACCACCGTCATCTGAGAAACGCGATCCCTTTCACATCGTCCACAAGGTTCCTTCTGGTGATTCTCCTTACGTCAGAGCCAAACATGCTCAGGTAATGAAAATTTTAACGCGGGAAAATTGATTTTTTACCCCCTTATCTAGGGTTTCTAATTTTAGTTCCAGTGATCTTCTTGATTCTTGCTAAACACGTTTCTCTCTAATATATACAGTTGGTGTCTAAAGATCCGAACCGAGCTATATCACTGTTCTGGGCTGCAATAAACGCTGGTGATCGTGTTGATAGTGCGTTGAAGGACATGGCTGTTGTTATGAAACAGCTTGACCGGTCTGATGAAGGCATCGAAGCCATCAAGTCCTTTCGCTATCTCTGTCCTTTCGAGGCTCAAGACTCCATTGATAACTTGCTTCTCGAACTTTACAAAGTAAAATCAAAGTCTCCATCTTTTTCTCATTATGAAAGTGTTTATGGATGTGTTGAAATGGGTTTGCAGAAGTCAGGGAGGATTCAAGAAGAAGCTGAGTTGCTTGAGCACAAGCTGAAAGTGATTGAGCAAGGAATGGGGTTTGGTGGTAGGATCGTGAGAGCAAAGAGGGTTCAAGGGAAACACGTCACCATGACTGTCGAGCAAGAGAAAGCAAGGTACCAAGACTTAAGTCTATTGTCTCAATGAGTAATGTGTCTCTTGAGCTGACGTTTCCATTCTTGTTTAAAGGGTACTAGGAAACTTGGGATGGGTTCATCTACAGTTACATAACTATGGGATTGCAGAGCACCATTACAGGTTTGCTTCTTGTTAGTTAGTGTTTGTATCTTGCAAGTCTTTTCCTTATTTACAATTATGCATCCATGAACAGGAGAGCTTTGTGTTTGGAACCAGACAAAAACAAACAGTGCAACCTGGCCATCTGCTTGATGCGTATGGGTCGAATCCCAGAAGCTAAATCTCTGATTGCTGCTGTGAGAGATTCTTCTGCAGAGATTGAGTCCGGAGATGAACCGTTCACGAAGTCTTACGACAGAGCCGTTGAGATGTTAGCAGAAGTGGAATCTAAAGATCCAGAAGATGGTCTTTCGGATAAGTTCTATGCGGGATGTTCATTTGCAAACGGAACAATGAAGGAAAACAAAGCTCCTCGAAACGCAAACAGGAACCACTCGCATGTTCCTCCATCGCCAGCGTCTGTTAGACAAAACTCTGCAGGTCTGTTTACACAACCACGAGGATGCAAAGGGGATCAGAAGAATGGGGTGAATGAGGAAGAGACAGGGGGTGCAGCTCGAAAGCTACTGTTTGACAAACCTATGGGTTCTCAGCGTGTTAAGCTTTTGAAGAATGGAGAGGGAGAAGAACACATGAAGGGAAAGAAGCTGGACCAAAACATGATTCATGATCTCCATGAATACATCAAAGATACTGCAGACTGTTTGAAGAGTGGATCTAAGAAAAGCTGGGCAGATATGGCTGAAGAGGAAGAGGAAGATGAAGAAAGTGTGCAGTCACAGCTTAAAACTGCAGAAATTGTATAGGCTTAACATTGTAATGTTTGCATAGGCATATGGATTTTACATTCCAGGACAAATCTTAGTTCAATAACATAACACACAAAGCACACAGAGAGAAACTTCAGTTCAATGAACAAACATTAAAAAGATGAGTGGCACGACTTACAGTTTGTGTGAAAGTAATACTAGTAGTAATCAATCATGTCTTCTTAAGCTTCTTCTTCCTCTTCCTCTTCGTCCTCCTCATACTCCTCTTCACCGACTGTAGCATCCTGATATTGCTGGTACTCTGCAACAAGATCATTCATATTACTCTCAGCTTCAGTGAACTCCATCTCGTCCATTCCTTCTCCCGTGTACCAATGAAGGAAAGCTTTTCTCCTGAACATAGCAGTGAACTGCTCACTCACACGCCTGAACATTTCCTGTATCGAAGTGGAGTTTCCTATGAAAGTCGACGCCATTTTCAAACCCGTTGGAGCTATATCGCAAACGCTTGACTTCACGTTGTTTGGAATCCATTCAACAAAGTACGATGAGTTCTTGTTCTGGACGTTCATCATCTGTTCATCAACCTCTTTAGTGCTCATCTTCCCACGGAACAGAGCAGAAGCAGTCAAGTAACGTCCATGGCGAGGATCAGCTGCGCACATCATGTTTTTGGCGTCCCACATCTGTTGGGTTAGCTCAGGGACGGTTAAGGCGCTGTACTGTTGTGACCCTCTTGACGTCAACGGTGCAAAACCAACCATGAAGAAGTGGAGTCTCGGGAAAGGGATGAGATTGACAGCGAGCTTTCTTAGGTCGGAGTTTAGTTGACCAGGGAAACGGAGGCAGCATGTGACACCGCTCATGGTAGCTGAGATGAGGTGGTTAAGGTCACCAACTAAGGTAAACAACAGAGGAAACAAGAACAAACAAAGTTAGTGGTTTTCAAAGTACAGTCACATGAGAAAACAAGAGGCTTTGTAATACTCACATGTGGGATTAGAGAGCTTCAAGGTGCGGAAACAGATATCGTAGAGAGCTTCGTTATCCAAAACCATACATTCGTCAGCATTCTCAACGAGCTGGTGAACAGAGAGTGTAGCATTGTATGGCTCAACGACGGTGTCGGAGACTTTAGGAGAAGGGAAAACAGAGAAGGTCATCATCATACGGTCAGGATACTCCTCCCTTATCTTGGAGATAAGAAGAGTTCCCATGCCAGAGCCAGTTCCTCCTCCCAAAGAATGACATACTTGAAAACCTGTTCAAGAAATAGATCAGATCATCCATCACACTCTTAACCGAAAACTGAAATAACCGAATGAGCCGGTTCCCAGTATTTTTACCAAAACCAAACCGATAACAAAAAAAAAAATTACTAAACCCGAATCTGAACTGAACGCTATACCTTAAAAAATCAAAATCAAAATCAAAATCAAAATCAAAGTAACAGAATGAACTAGTTCACAATAGTTTTATCGAAACTAAACCAAAACAATCTAATTTTAAATACATAATGAACGGTTAAGGAATCAAAAAAAAAAAAAAACCGAAAACCAAATGCTTAGGCTCAAACGACTGCGTATCACAAATTTAAATCTAAGAAACGCTAACGAATCGTCATAAGCAGGTGATAAACTCAGGCTTAGCGTGTTCTACTAACAGCAGATCTGAAAAAAACGAAGCGCGAATCTCACCTTGAAGACAATCACAGTTCTCAGCCTCCTTCCTCACAACATCGAGCACCGAATCAATCAACTCAGCTCCCTCCGTATAATGCCCCTTCGCCCAGTTATTCCCGGCGCCAGACTGCCCGAACACGAAGTTATCCGGCCGGAAAATCTGACCGAACGGCCCGGATCTGAGCGAGTCCATCGTTCCGGGCTCCAGATCCATGAGGACGGCGCGCGGGACGTACTTGCCGCCGCTGGCTTCGTTGTAATAGACGTTGATCCTCTCGAGCTGGAGATCTGAGTCGCCCCGGTACTGGCCGGTGGGGTCGATGGCGTGCTCGCCGCAGATGACTTCCCAGAACTTAGCACCGATCTGGTTCCCGCACTGGCCTCCCTGGATGTGAAGGATCTCTCTCATTCTCAGCAGGTGTTTTCTCTCGTCGGGGTCGCTTTGTCGTTTTCTCGAGAAAAATGTGAGAATATTCGGCGACTCCTCTCTGTGTTAATTGGTTGAATGATTGAGGGGTATTAAAAACAAAACAACTTTTGAATGGGGTAGTAATCAGCTATATATAGTTTACGTTCTTAAAACTGTGTCATAATTTGCAATATGGTCCTTTATATTCTCTTGATCTCTTAAGTAACCCCTGATAGTTTCTATCTTTCTCGATACGGTTTCTATACGTGCTATAAAGACCAGAAGATTCGATTTTTGCGTCATCAGTGGATTTTCCTTTGTTGTTTAGAGCTAATTGATCTGTTTACACCATTTTTAGGCATGTAGTTATTTAGAAATCCACCATAATGATCTACATTAGCTGATAACAGAAATTCCAAATAAATGAGTTACAGGCCAATTCCAACCTATCAAATTGCTTAATGTGGTTTTCTCGAGTTTATTTACAACAATGTTGAAAGTGAAAAATAATTATTCATGCTCTTTTCATAATAAATTTTAGAACATAAGAGATATAGAACAACTTGGATAATTGCCGTTAAAAATGTTTTTAACATATAACTGTAAACAAAGTTTTGTCTATGGTTAGAAATAGTAACTATTAACAAAGTTTATACAGAGTTACTAGATGACTTCCCGCGATATCTCACGGGATAATATTATATAAATATTACTTGTGCTAAATATTATATATATATTAAAAATTTATAATAATTTTGATAAATTAAATTTGTTGCTAAAAATTGATAGAGAACTTGTGATTGGTTGATTTGGAAGAACAACATTAAATTTTATTATATTATATTAATTATCTTAACACATGCATCTCATAATTATGAGGGAAAAAAACTACAATGAGTTGTGACATATTTGTAGTATCTATGTCAAAATTAAGAAAATACATTATAATCTCTTTAGATTAATAATCTATAAATTAATATACACTAAAAATTTCTATAAAATAATATAATTTTATTGTCTCAAATTGAGTTTTTGGTTCAATTAGTATATTTTTGGTGTAGTCCCAACATTATTAATTTATAGAGGTTTCACTCTAATAAGTTTGAAAAGATTCTATTATATTAAATGTTTAGAATTATATCCTTATCATTATTTTTACTTATTTAATAAAATTCAAATAATAGTATCAATTTAAATTGATGACTCATTAATCAAAATCATATGCACATGACAAATAAGCAAAATTATCTAAAATCATGGAGAACATGACAAATAAGCAAATTTACTTCTTAAATAATAATATATATGACATGTAAAATCTAAAAATCTTCATAAAATTCATGACTTTAGGACAAAAATTTATGACAATTGAATATATCTCTAATATTTTTATGTACAGTTTCAAAATATTGTTTACACATTGTTAGAACTTTATCCATATATATAATGGGTCGAGATTCTTTAATCAAAGAAAATATGTTTTAAGTGAACCAACATTTATCAACATGTTGATTGATTAACTTGAATTTGAGAATTTTAAAAGTAATTATGTGGACATGTTAGTATATTGTCTAAGATAGTCGAATATTAAACAATAGTGATGTTAGTTTTAGTATTATATGTACACTAATACATAATATAATTTCTGCAATTTAACTTGATTGGTATTTACGAAACAATTTATTATCATGGAAACATACATGTATATAATATAATATATTTTTTGTTTTATATAATAATAATCACCCAAAAGATAACTTGATTGGAATTTATGAAACAATTTATTATCATGGAAAAATATATGTGTATGATATAATATATATTTTGTTTTATATAATAATAATCACCCAAAAGATAAATATTAATTGAATAAAAAGAATTGAATTCATATTATCATTATCAAAAAAATATTATTTGCTGTGTTAATATCCAACATTAATAAAATAGAGTGATGGATAATTGACAATATAATAAATTAAATTAATTATTCACTAAGGGTATTAACGATTTTACTGGTCTAATTTTTAACATGGGAGCTCAATTGTAAAAAATCGCTTCAAAAATAATAGTATATACACCTAACATTATTTTTTAAATGCTAGCAAATATATACACCTAAATATCATTTGTGATAGGATATGTCCCGCACCCTATGTGGACTAATATATACACCTGACATTTTTAATTTTAATATTCATTTTTATTAAAAAATATTATATTAGATAAAATTTTAAATTAATATTATAAATATAAAATTTCAGTATTCATATTGGTAATCAATGTATTAAATTATGTTTTTTGTTTCATAGTTTTATTTATGGGATGGAAATTTTGGATCAAAAAAATTTCAGTAGTAATAATCAAATTAGGAAAGTTGAATTTAAAATTAAATACATACTGTATTTGGTGTAAAAAAAATCTAACGACACTAAAAAGATTATAAAAAATTATAACCCATAGAGAAGATAGTTTAGATTTTAGTAGTACCGAATAAACTGAATGGATGTTATTTTTAAGAAGCCACAATATATGGATATGTCTAAGTATATTAACCGATCCAACCAAATTAACCGAAGAAACCAATTAATTAATATATATATATATTAGTATACTTATATATAAGTTTTATAATAATCTGTATTTGGATCAATATTTCCAATAAAAAAAAATGCTATAATATTAGTCATTAAATCATAAACTAAATATAAGATGAACACAATCATGATATTATCGGTATATATTGTTTATATCTATTTATTAATTAACTGTTCTAAAGTCATGATAATTATATATTAAAATATATATATATATATATATATCATTAGAACAAGTAAATGTTTATTAGTTGTTTTAAATACATGATAAATATATATATATATATATATAAACATAAAAATTTAAACAATAATATTAATTAAACTAATGATTTACACTAAAATCATGTAAAAGATGAAAAATCATCAAATTCACTAAAATTGTGGAGAAGAAGATATATATATATATATATACATAAAAATTTAAACAATAATATTAATTAAACTATTGATTTATACTAAAATCATGTAAAAGATGACAAATCATCAAATTCACTAAAATTGTGGAGAAAAAGACAAATACGCAAATTCACTTCTCAAATAATAATATAGATAGTTACTAGTTTAAAGGATATGAGGTATTTTACAAATTATCTTTGGAAAACAATACTATAAAACAAAAGAATCTTAGGAATAGCTACAAGCCTACAAGACTACAACTGATTAACCATGCCAATGTCTAAATTAAAATACACAATGAATAATTTAGTTTTCAGTTTAGTTTTAGTTTGAGGCATTTAATTTGTTGGTTTTACAAAATCCAAATGAACAAAAAAAATATTTAAGTATGGTCTGAAAATTCATTTATCTAAGAAGTCCTAAGTTGCTCATTTCCATGTCTTCCGTTAATGTAATAGATTTTGTTAATTCTTTTAAATTAGCTTTAACAAAAAATTAGATTCTAATCAGGTAGTTTTACTTGCTTAAGCTCATTAAACTACTGAAGTGAGTATTATATACTACCAGTATAAATATTTCTACATAAAGGTGAATCTGGCTAAAATTAGTTTGTGTAAAGTCTGAATTCCTCTAAGTTCGATCTAACATATATAGATTCATTAATTATATAATTTAAATGTTTTGTTTATAATTAGTTTCGGTTTCAAAGGTTAAATGTACGTTATCTATGGGATAATGATACGTTACTGTGGGATAATGATATTATGGTTTGATTTTAATTATGGGTTTTTTATTTGGTTGAATTCAAACTTTAAAGCCCAGCTAGTACTGTGTGGTACAGTTGTACATACCTCATATCCTTTAAACTAGTAAAAAAGAGAGAAAATACAAATAAATGGTCAAAGGCACGCGTCGTCGTGTAATGTCTTTATAATAGCGGTTTCTTCCAACATAGTGAAAAATTCTGTGAAATCCCTTGCTTGATATTGATACGTACAAGAGTTTAAATACATGGAGAGGTTACACGATCTCCCTATATTACAGGCAATACATGCGTAGTGTATATTAACAGAATAAGAATATGGGTATATTCTTTCACCCTCCCGCAGTTTGATCGTCGTTGTTGCGAATGGTTAAACTGGACCTGAAGGAGTTGAACAAGGAAGATGGTAACCCTTTGGTAAATATATCTGCGTACTGGAAAGCTGTGGGGACATGAAGCACCTTTACTTGACCTAGAGCGACCTTTTCTCTGACAAAGTGCAAATCGAGTTCAACATGCTTTGTTCTCTGGTGTTTGACAGGGTTTGAGGCTAAGTAGACAGAGCTCACGTTGTCACAGAAGACCAGTGTGGCTTTACGGATTGGTATATGAAGTTCCAAGAGCAAGTTCCGTAGCCAACAAGTTTCGGCAACAGTATTCGCCACACCTCTGTACTCTGCTTCTGCGCTGGATCTTGAAACTGTCTGCTGTCGTTTTGAGGACCAGGAGATCAGGTTGTCTCCGAGATAGACGCAATACCCTGAAGTCGATCTCCTTGTGTCTGGACATCCGGCCCAGTCCGCGTCCGAGTAGGCTATTAAGGAGTCGAGCGTGGTCTTGTAGATTTGCAGTCCATAAGAGAGTGTACCTTGAATGTATCGGATGATCCTTTTCAAAGCTGTGTAGTGTTGCTCCCGTGGATCATGCATAAACAGGCAGACTTGTTGTACGGCATATGAGATGTCAACTTTGGATATTGGAGGGCCCCTGCTAAGCTGCGGTAATGTTTTGGATTTGAGATGCGAGCCCCTGCTTCTGAAGATAACTTTGAGTTTACGTCAGCTGGGGTTGAGATCGGTTTGCAGTTGGACATCTCAGCACGTTGAATGATCTCAGAGGCATAGTTCTTTTGCGAGAGAAGGATACCTGCAGTGTTATATTCAACCTTGATTCCGAGGAAGTACTTGAGCTGCCCCATATCAGACATTGGAAATTCATTCTTGAGGCTGTTGGTAATGCGATCCAATAAAGGTTTGCTTGAACCGGTGAGAATGATGTCATCAACGTAGAGGAGGAGGTAGGCCAAGTCGTTGTTGTGGCTGTATACGAAGAGGGAAGCATCTGACTGTGTAGTGACGAAGCCTAGCCGTATGAGGTACCGACTGAAGCGAGCGTTCCAAGCACGTGGTGCTTGTTTGAGGCCATAGAGAGCCTTGTCCAATTTGCACACATGATGAGGGTATGTTTTGTCAACGAAACCTGGAGGTTGGTGCATGTAGATTGTCTCTGATATTGTGCCATGAAGAAAAGCATTTTTTACGTCTAATTGCTTGATCTCCCATTGTCGACTGAGAGCCACATTCAGTACTGTTCGAATTGACGCTGGTTTGACCACTGGGCTAAAGGTTTCATCGAAGTCAATACCTTCCTCTTGTGTCTTGCCATTTGCCACAAGCCTAGCTTTAGGTCGAGTTATGACTCCCTCTGCATCATGCTTATATTTATACAACCACATAGAATTAATAACATTAGCTCCATAAGGCCGAGGAACCAACCTCCAAGTTCTATTTTTAATCTGAGCATCGTACTCTTCATTCATTGCAGGGTTCCAATAAGGATCAAGCAAAGCCTTTTGGTATGTTGTAGGAATGCGAGAGACAGAGGGAGTCAAGAGGGTGAAGATCTTTTTCGGTTTAACAATCCCCAATTGACCTCTTGTTGTCATTCTCGCTGGCTGAGGAGCAATGGCAGGAAGAGTGTTTTGATGAATAGGAGAAGCATTTTGTGAGGTTGTGTGTGTAGGAGGAGCATGAGGAGGGTGCGTAGTGCCCTGTAAAATAGAGCGAAAGATAGGCGAAGGTGTGTCTGCGCTATCTAAGAAGTGATATGGCTGAGTGTTTGAGGAAAGTGTTTGAGCTGCAGGGAAAGTATTTTCGTCAAACACCACATGTCTGGAGATTATGATGCGATTTGTTTTTAGATCGAGGCATCGATAACCTCTATGGTTTAATGGGTAACCAAGGAATAGACATGGAGTTGAGCGATGAGATAGCTTGTGGCGATTAGCATAGTTGACATTAGGAAAGCATAGAGAACCGAACACTCTGAGGTGATCATAGGTAGGAGCTTTTCCACATAGCATAGAGTGAGGTGTTTTGTTTTGGATGGAGGACGAGGGGAGAATGTTGACGACATGGGCAGCCACATGAAGAGCTTCAACCCAGTATTTTGGAGATAACTGAGCCTGGAACAAGAGAGAACGTATTGCATTATTGAGAGTGCGAATCATTCTCTCTGATTTGCCATTTTGCTGGGAAGTATGAGGACAAGAAAATCGAAAAAGAATCCCATGATCATCAAAGAATTTGTGAAAGTTATGATTGTTGTATTCTCCCCCATTGTCACATTGAAAAGCTTTTATGCTAGCCTGATATTGAGTTTGAATAAAGGTGTAGAAGTGAAGGAATTTAGAAAACAAATCACTTTTTTGTCGAATGGGATAGACCCACACATAGTGTGTGAAGTCGTCTAGAAATAGAGCATAATAGCGACATCCACTTAAACTAGGAATTGGTGAAGTCCAGAGATCAGAATGGATTAGCTCAAAAGGTCTTGTACTTTTATTAATGGAATTTGAAAAAGGAAGTTTAACTTGTTTAGCTAATTGACACACATTGCAAAAAGGCAAGTGGTCTTTATTACAAGAAAGTGTAGAAGAGGAAACAAGAGTCTTAAGCGCATCAGAGCTAGCGTGAGCCAGTCTTTTGTGCCAGAGCGAAGAGCCATGAGCGACCAGAGCAGTTTGTGTTTGAGCTTTTTGAAGAGCAGGCGGGAGCGGGTAAAGATCTCCAGAGCTTTCACTGCGGAGTAGAGTTTTCTTGGACTTGAGATCCTTCACAGAAAATCCAAAAGGGTCAAATTCTACAGAGCACCAATTATCTTGTGTAAAACGCCGAACAGATATGAGATTTTTAATGATTTGTGGTGCAATGAGAACTTTGTTTAGAGTAAGAGGCCGGGTCATGGTTGGAATAAAGGAAGTTCCAGAAGATTGAATGGGAATAGATGATCCGTTACCCACAACTACTGTGTTTCCGGTGCTCAGATTAACAACAGAATGAAGGTTACCTGATGAGGAGGCGAGGTGGGAGGAGGCACCAGAGTCCATGTACCAGTTTGGGCTTGGCTCCTGTAGCGTCATGGTGTTGAACGCCTCAGCAAAGTCTCTTGTTGGTTGTAGCCCGTGATCGATCATGTTGGCGTCATGTTGTTGTGGTGTGAAAGCTCTTTGGTTGAAGCCTTGGTTGAAGCCTCTTGGTGCAACGCCACCGTAAGGGTTTGGACCCCAAGTGTGGAATTGGTTGGAAGGACCCATCCAGTTGCTGTTCTGATTGTTCCAGAAGGAGGGTTGCATTCCCCAGTTTTGGTATTGTGGTCGTTGATGATAGTTGTTGTAACGGCCACGTCCACGGTATCCTCTGCGATTACCTCGAGTGTTCCTCTGTTGGTGACGTGGTTGCTGATGTTCCTCTGTTTTGTTGGGTTGATCGGTTGCGACCAGAGCAGTTGATGAGGAGGCGTTGTCAGCATGTGTTCCTGAGGCTTTGTGCGGTTTCTTAAGTCGCGTTTCCTCGAGCTCCAACATGTTGCGAGCTTCCTCAAAAGTTGGAAACGGCTTCTGGTGTTTGATCACGTTGATGATGTGATCAAACCGTTCGTTGAGTCCATTTAGCATGTACATCACGAGTGTTTTATCGCCCACCGGGGCGTCAACATTTTCGAGGAGATCAGCAATCGATTTCAGACCCTGGGCGTATTCTTGCACCGATTGATCGCCTATTTCCTTGGTGCGAAGCTCGTTATCGAGATGGATTGCGCGTGATTCCTTGTTGTTACGAAATTGGTTCTCGATACGTAGCCAAATGTCACGAGCAGTGCCGCCTGTCTTGAATGAAGATTTGAAGAGTGGTGGAGCTAAGGTACCGTAGATCCAAAGCTTGACCAAACCGTCACGTTTCTTCCATGTTATATCATCGTCTCCTGTCGGGACAGATGTTCCGTCGACATGGCCGAGCAGATCAAAGGTTAAGCAGTGCGTGAGAAAGAGTTCTCTCCACGCATCATAATTAAACACGTCCAAATCGAGGACGATGGGGATATGAGTTTTTATGTTTGTCACTCCAAAAGCTCTGTCGACAGTGGCCATGGTGGTCATCAGAGACGAAAGAGTTTTTTTTTTTTTTTTTTTTTTTTTAAACACGGTTTCCCCAACGGCTTTCCAGGCCCAAGAGACTAAATACAATAAGAGTTATGATGATAGAAAATCATATTCTCTCAAAGGCAAGCACATTAAGGGAACACATATAGTCCCCTCGGTGCGGAGAACAGAGACGACGGCGACCATCGCGGCGGAGGAGGATGCGTTATGACGGTGGTGGTGATTAAGGTTTTCATGGTGGCCGTGCTCGCCTTGAGCACGAAGAAGCTAGCCGCGGGGATCACTCTCTCCGCCTTCTCCCTCCTCTTCCTCGAGCGTGTGTTCACACTCCTAAATCTCTGCCCCGACGCGCAGGTTCGGCTCGGTACGCTGATTGGGAAGCTCATAGGTAGGAAGCGTATAGAGAAGCTAGAAGAATCGTCATCCTCACAGAGAGACAAGGTCTCTTTTGAAATCATCGAAAGCGTTGAGGAAACGTCGACATTGGATAAGGCGGAGGAGAGAGAGGTGCAGACGATCAGAGACGTGGTGTTCACGAAAGAGAAGAGTAAAAGCGCGAAGCTGAGATCAAAGATAGTGAAGAAGATTTTGCCGAAGAAGCTGAGGAGTTACAAGAAGAATAGGAAGATGAAGCTCGAAGAAAAAGAACGAGCGGTAGAGGTAGTAGAAGAAGAAGAGTTGTTGACTGAAGTTTCCAGTTTGTATTCCGAGGATATAATGGAGAGCAAAGTATCTGAGGGAGATGAGATTGGTTCGAATCCGCCATTGTTGGAGAGCTGTGAAGAGATCGAGGAAGAAGAAGAAGAAGAATCAAAAGGGGATCTAACGAAAGCGATTGTGCTGATGATAGTGATTGCTCTTGCTGGATTGTTAAGCGGCAAAGTCGTAGCTATTGGTCTGACACTCTCTTCGTGTCTGATTCTGAGATTGGTCTGCTGTAAATCTCAAACTAGTCTCTGAACTCCAAAAAAGACTCGGCCTTTGAGAAATTTTGTTTTGTTCTGTTTCCGTGGCAGTGGTGGGGCCTATGGATCAACGGGTTGCGGTGCTGAAAGGGAGTGTTGTTGGGTTGTTGGCAGTTCGAAGCTACAATTGTTTGCTTATGAAACTGTAAATTAAAAACAAAATCATATGAACAGAGGAAATTGTTAGTGCTTTATATAATGGTCAAAGAGTGAAAAGAAGTGGTTTACTGTGAAGGAGAACAAGTTATCAGTGTCTTTTGAGAAATTAATTGTTAATAGTGAAAGGCACTCGAGGCAGAGCATTAACGTTTGTGTCGGCTAGATCGTCATTGTTAACAGTGAAAGACACCATGGGAGAATGTTGTTGAATCTATAGATGGAATCGCATGTGGAAAATATTATAAAATAGACTATAATTTGTATGAATGAGAGTTGGACTGTTTATTGAAATCTCATCCTAATTCAAAGTATACTACAATTTTAGTTCTTAAATAGTGGAAAGCCTCATTGCTTGCTCAATCATGTCTAGCATTAAGATATGTGTATACATGACTTGCTAGTTGAGTGGAGTTCCCAACAAATGTAACGGGTCATGTTTATGTGTATTTTTAATACAAAAAAACATCACATCACATCACATCGCATCGCATCACATATTTGGTGATGTATATGAGTTTTATATTGTATAATGTTCCCAACAAATGTAAAGGGTCATGTGGGTTTCATTGTGATCTTTTCATATATCAGTGCGTTTTGAGGGTATCTTCAAATCTATTCCAACTTTTTTTAAAAATAAAATAAAAATAAATAAAAAATAAAAAATAAAAAATGTTCTAGCCATACTTCATTTCTCATTATATAAAGAGGGTTACTTCGTGAAACATATTAATTTTGTTTATTACTCTATTATGAAGTGAAAAAATAGACTAAAGTCAAAGCATTTTTACTCCATAATCATTTTTATTCGATTTTGAAGGAAACAATAGAGCTTTACGTTGAATATGCTCTCAACATGTAACAATATATCTGTAAGCTGGTTATTCTTTTGAGAAATAAAAATACAATATAATTTTTTTAATTAATACTTTATAAATTAATATACACTAAAAATCTCTATAAAATAATATAATTTTATAGTCTCAAATTGAGTTTTTTGTTCAATTAGTATATCGATAAATTAATATTTCTATAAATTAATAAAAAAATATAGTTTTGGTGTAGTCCCAACATTATTAATTTATAGAGGTTTAGAAATTATTAGAGGGATTATTAGAGAGATTAGCCCATGTGAAAATTCATTTCGTTCACATGAGAAAGCCCTATACGATTGAAGATTATGGGCTTCCTCGAACTACGAGTCAAGTTTTATTGAGCTTGACCAACAACAAAAAAATGTCTTGTTTAATTACACGTTTATGTCGCTAGGTGTTATTGGTTTATATATTTTGATTGATTTAGAAATCTATATATCATTTATAAATCCAAGTAAAATATACAAATCCGGAAGTTTTCCCCCGGATTTGAGTCTTTGTATTTTTAACTAAAAAATCCTAACACATCCATTCAAATCAATTATAAAATCAAATATATTAGTAAATCCGTACGATTGAATAACACTTGATTTGATACAGAATTTATGAATCATTAAACCAATAACACATGATTTTAATATAGATTTGAAAATCATAGAACCAATAACACTAGATTTAGTTCGGATTTTCAAATCCATTAAAATACAACAACCAATAACCCCTACTTAGATTAACTAGAGGTTTTGTTGTTTATAAAATTTATATATATTTTAAAGTTAAACTTAGATTCCACTAATTATCGGAAAGCAAAAGGCAGCAGTCTTCCCAGATCCTGAGCACAGGCCATCAAATCCCTCTCTGCAAGAAGTATCGGAATGGTGTGACGCTGTACAGGTGTTGGCCTCACGTGCTTACACCTCCTGATGTTGAGATTCATCGCCTCCCCAAGATCAATGTCAGCAAAAGTGTTAACAGGAGGAGGCACGTCTCCTTCACTGGTCTCGATGGGAATATCTTCATAGGCATCAAAATTAATGCCAGTATTCTCCTGAACGGCGGGTTCTAAATCAGCATCATCTCCAAACGGATTAACTTCACGGTCCCATCCTCCACCTCTGTTGTTCCAGCCACCACCACCACCACTTACTCGTCCACCATAACCTTGGTCGGGACGCCCTACATCATTCCTATAGCCACCACCTCCACCAACTCCACCTCCAGGAGTCCATCTAGACGGTTGACCACCATACCCCAGACGATCATTTTGTGGCAAAGGAGAAACAGGCTCAGACTGCCTGTTCCTTAGATGTGGGGGAACATAAGCAGGCTTTGCCCTGGAAGCAGCCTTCTCAAAGTCAGCCACATCTGCCCATGATGCCCTCATAACTGAAAGTTTGTCCTAAATCTAGAAAAAAGCTTGCAACTTTAAATAATCAAAACGATTGCTGCTGCTCCTGTTACTCGTTATCCTTGATAAGAATGAACCTGGCAAATTCCACAAAAGTCTAGTTAGCAGAGAAACGTAATCCAATAGCACATGGGTGATAGTAAGTAAAGGAAGAGGCTTTATCGAAACCCATAAGCTGGAAAGATGAAACCCTCAAAAAATCTCAATCAGATCTATCAAACGACTAAATTAGAAGAGAAGAGAAAGAAGGTGGCTATCTAACTGCTCGAAATAGAGAGATACGTTCGCGGATAAACAAAGGAGAGATGGTCTATGGAGAGAGAGAGAACCTTAGTAATCGGTAGAGAGAATCGAATCGAAAGGAAGAAATCAATTCAACGGTAGTCGTTCACCCAACGGAGAAGCTCGGAGAAGAGAGAGAAAAGGAGATATAGAGACTGTAACGGGGTGAGCAAATGATTTGTTTCAACTAGGATGGCGATCGACAAATTTGCGGAGAAGATTTAGGTTGTGCTGATATGACATATATTTAGAATCTGATTGGCTCGAATTAATTTGCTGATGTGGACATCCTAGGTGTTGAACTTATTTTTTTTTTTAGTATTGTAAGATAAACAATATAATTAAGAAAATGGTGTGAAGTCCAAAATAATATCGTTATCCATTAGAGCAAGCAAGCAAAGCCACCAGTGAGAATAAGCCACCTCCATTGACATAATCCACAAAAGGACTCAATACGAGAGTCGTCACGCAACGCGGTGTAATGACTATTACCTGTTAATTTACGAAAACACCCTTACCACTTAACGAACACACATCCCAAAGATGGACCTGATCTGAGTCTGCAGCTACAGATTGGCGGCACGTTCGTCAAAGGCCCCTCGTGTTCGTCTTATTGGGCTTCTCCTTCTTTCTCCACGTCACTCTCTCTTCCACGCGATTTTATTTCTTCTTCTCCGTTTCTTCATCGAAGACTCAACAGAAGAAGCTGCTCTCGCTTTCGCTCTCGTGGAATTCGATTAAGACGGAGCGGTTCCTCGGCGATGCCTAGTTCTTCTTCTGAGACTCTAACGGCTTCTCGCGTCGACTGTGGCGGCGGAGGTGGAGGCGGAGGCGGCGTCGCTTGCGCTGGAGCTGATAACGCTTCTGTAGCTAATTTCAAGCTGAACGAATCAACCTTCCTTGCTTCTCTCATGCCTAAGAAAGAAATACGCGTGGATCGCTTCCTTGAAGCTCATCCTGAGTACGATGGTCGCGGCGTCGTCATCGCCATCTTTGGTACTTCCTTCTCGTTTGATTGTTTAGTTTTCGTCGCTTGAATTGTTAATCGCTAGAGAGATTGTTTGGTTATGAAGACGCTGCTCTCGTTTGTATTTGTAACTCTGCGAGTAAAATTCTGATTGAGGAGTTGACCAAACGAAATTTGATCTTTGTGTAGATTCTGGTTTTGATCCTTCTGCTGCTGGCTTGCATGTAACATCTGATGGGAAGCCAAAGGTTCTAGACGTCATTGACTGGTATGTTCTATACTGTTCTTTAATCATTCGAATGAAGGTGATTTGATGGTGTTCTTTTCTTTTTATCACTCAGTACTGGAAGTGGGGATATAGATACTTCCACAGTGGTGAAAGCCAATGAAGATGGTCTCATTCGTGGAGCATCAGGTTCGTGATTTAATCTCTGCATGATGGTTTTCTTGCTCTTGTTGGTTTGTTTGTCGTCCATTCTCTAGCTATGACATACGTTGATCATTTCTGATGTATATATAAATTTGTTACAGGGGAACCTTTGGTTGTCAATTCTTCATGGAAAAACCCCACTGGAGAGTGGCGTGTAGGTTGCAAGTTGGTTTACCAGCTATTTACTGATGACTTAACTTCTCGTGTTAAGGTAGCCATTACAGACGTGATCCGTTTTTGGTCTGCTGGATTAGTTATATAATCGGAATATCTTACAACAAAGTTTTTTTGTAACTGATTTGCAATCTTATTGTCTAAGACTTCTATCTGTTTTTCTAATCACACAGAAAGAGAGAAGGAAAATATGGGATGAAAAGAATCAGGAAGAAATTGCAAAGGCTGTAAAGATTCTGTATGATTTCGATCAGGTGATACGGAGATGCTGAATTTGGTTTGCTGTATTGTGAGTGTTGTGAGTCTGACACTGCTATTCATCTTTATCGTGACCTCATTTTAATTCCTGCCTCCAGAAGCATAGCAAGGTGGATGATGCGAAACTGAAGAAGACACGTGAGGACCTCCAAAGCAGAGTTGATTTCCTAAAGAAACAAGCTGATGTAAGTTTAGAGACTTTCCTTTACTAGTTTGCTGGGTATACTTGTTCGCTGTTTTCTTGAATCTGTGCTGTAAATGCATTGTTTTCGTGTAGAAATATGAAGACAAGGGGCCTGTTATTGATGCTGTTGTGTGGCATGATGGAGAAGTATGGAGGGTTGCACTTGATACGCAGAGTCTTGAAGAAGATCCAGATTGCGGGAAACTAGCAGACTTCTCCCCTCTGACAAATTACCGGCACGTCTTCCTTTATATATCTATTTCTTACTGAATATAGAAAGTTTTTGCTTGGAAGTTCTTCAGTTTTACTTTAACTTTCGATGCCAATCTAATATTTAAATCAGAATTGAGCGGAAGTACGGCGTGTTTAGCCGACTAGATGCTTGCTCCTTCGTTACTAACGTGTATGATGAGGGAAAGGTCCTAAGCATTGTAACCGATAGTTCTCCTCATGGCACTCATGTTGCTGGGATAGCTACTGCACACCACCCCGAGGTGCTAACTCATCTATATAAATTATTTATATTGATAATTTGTTGCAGTCAGTTAACTGTTGTTCTATGTGTATGTTAGGAGTACTTGTTAAACGGTGTGGCACCTGGTGCACAGATAATATCTTGTAAAATTGGAGACTCGCGGTTAGGGTCAATGGAGACCGGAACTGGCTTGACTCGGGCATTGATAGCTGCCCTGGAGGTAATAAGTCACTTAAGTGACAATGGTATACCGTTAGCTGAAAATGCATTTGTAACTTCCTAATATTATTATTTGAAGCTTGAACAAAACAAGTGGTAATTATTGCTTGTATGGAATTCATGTCTGTGTACATGTAATTGCTTTGCATTGACAGAGTTATTACGTTTTTTTTTTGTGTATATGCTGACTTCTGTTGTAATGTTACAGCATAATTGTGATCTTGTCAACATGAGCTATGGAGAGGCAACATTACTTCCAGACTATGGACGCTTTGTTGATCTTGTTACTGAAGTACCATCCAAACTCTTGTATTTGTTAGTCAGCACTTAGTTGGTTGTGTTTTATGCTTTTAATCTTACTTTTGTTGACATTCTGGTATGTTTTAGGCTGTGAACAAGAGACGCCTAGTATTTGTAAGTAGTGCTGGCAACAATGGTCCAGCATTGACAACAGTTGGTGCACCTGGTGGAACAACTTCCAGTATCATTGGTGTTGGTGCATATGTTTCTCCTGCAATGGCAGCTGGTGCCCATTCGGTGGTGGAACCTCCCAGTGAGGGGCTTGAGTACACTTGGTAATTTCACATTTTCCCGTTCGTTTGATTTATTCTATTGCCAGTTGTAGCTAGCATGAAATAGTTATTGTTATATTGTAGGTCAAGCCGGGGGCCAACCTCTGATGGGGATCTTGGTGTCTGCATAAGTGCACCTGGTGGGGCTGTTGCTCCTGTTCCTACATGGACGCTTCAAAGACGCATGCTCATGAATGGAACATCGATGTCATCTCCTTCTGCCTGTGGAGCAATTGCGTTACTTTTGAGTGCTATGAAGGTTTCTTCTCCAGCATTATATTTTCCTCTTGGAAATTTTGTTTCTTTTTCCTTTTTATGCAGCGAATGTTTCAGCTGCTGAAACTCTTTCATGCTTCTACAGGCTGAGGGCATCCCAGTTAGCCCGTACAGTGTAAGGAGGGCTCTTGAAAACACATCAACTCCGGTAGGTGATCTACCTGAGGATAAACTGACTACTGGACAAGGGCTAATGCAAGTTGATAAGTAAGGTTCTATAACCTATAATTAATTTGACACGATATTTTATTAGTTCTGATTAATTTTTTTATGGCAGGGCATATGAATACTTGAAACAGTTTAAGGACTGTCCATGCGTATTTTATCAGATAAAGGTCAATCTCTCGGGAAAAACAAGTATGTAAACATTTGTTTTTAAGTTTTCGAGGTAGAAAGTTATTGGAAACTTGCTTGCTGAAACATATCCCACTGTCATTGAAGATAAACAGAACAACTGAATGTGTTGATTTCCATCATATGTTTTGCAAATGCATCTTACTGGTAGTGTCTATATGTAGCTGCTTACCTAAAAGGCCTTCCTGCTTTTGGCTGGGGGAAAGTTACCTCAAAAACTTTCTTTTTTTCGACGAAATATGAACCTTTCTTTAAGAAAATTATGAACTCTATGAACACAGCTCCAACATCACGGGGCATCTACCTGCGGGAGGCTACTACTTGCAGACAATATACAGAGGTGAACTACTGCTATATTACAGGAATATCTTAGTATGCATAGTAATCTGCTCAAATGCATTCTAACTTATATTCTATATAAATAGTCATTATCTTCATACGACATGCCATATTCATCCTTTTGTGGAATAATTTCTTGGATGCCATGTCATGGAGTCCGAAATTTTCCTTCAAAACTTTATCTCCTACGGGATAATATATTTCACTTTCAAACTTTGTTATATATCCTGTCTGTTATGTGAAACAAGCATACTTTTGACATTACAGTGGACGGTACAAGTTGACCCGAAGTTCCATGAAGGTGCAAGTAATTTAAAGGAACTTGTGCCTTTTGAAGAATGCCTTGAGTTGCACTCCACAGATGAAGGAGTTGTACGGGTTCCTGATTATCTACTTCTCACTCATAACGGACGTAGCTTCAAGTTAGTGTTTTCAATCCTATATCTAGCTGCTTGTGTTTCTTGTTTTTTTCTTGCCATGTTATCTCTGTAGTAAGATTCTATCATCTTTTTCAGCGTTGTTGTGGACCCCACAAATCTTGGGGATGGTGTGCACTACTTTGAAGTTTATGGGATTGATTGCAAAGCTCCACAGCGTGGCTCTCTTTTCAGAATCCCAGTGACAATAATAATTCCCAAGACTGTGGCTAATCGACCTCCAGTTATTTCATTTCAACAAATGTCTTTCGTCTCAGGTGATTGTTTGTGATTTTTATAATGTGTGATTTATACAACAAACAAGTCCTCTTAAATGGCTGCCAATTTTTTATGTTGTTTTTTTTTGTTTCTCAATAATTATAACCGCAGGCCACATTGAACGAAGATATATGGAGGTACCACTTGGAGCGACATGGGCTGAGGCTACAATACGAACTTCAGGGTTTGATACTACACGGAGATTTTATATTGATACCCTTCAGGTAGGACACGTTTAAGCAGAATTCACGTCTTTGTTGCTGCTGGTTCTAATCGTTACTTTATTTGCAGCTTTGCCCGTTGCGAAGGCCTATCAAGTGGGAGGACGCAGCAACTTTCGCATCTCCCTCTGCTAAAAGCTTTGCGTTTCGTGTGGTTAGTGGTCAAACGATGGAACTAGCTGTAGCTCAGTTCTGGTCCAGTGGCCTTGGAAGCCGTGAACCAACTATCGTTGACTTTGAGGTAGGAACTGATAATTATATGTGTGTGTGTGTGAGAGAGAGAGAGAGAGAGAGTTTTATTGTCCTTAGTGTTGACATGTGTTAGGTAATGAACTTTTAAGTTATAAGATCTTTTCCCTCCTTATTTTTTCATTCGTGCTGGTGTCCTTACTTTGATTTGAATTCATCATGCTAGTGTATCTTTTGGCCCATTTTTATGCTCTGCTTATTTCTTTCTGCAATTTGGCCCCTTACCAATTTTAGCCTCAATTTAGTTGGGTGTTAGGTATCTGGTTTAGCAATAATCACCCCTGCATATGCATTCTCGTTTAGGAATGGGGTTGGAAACGAATGTAAGGTGAATAGGTACAAAATGTGTTATTGACCAGTCGTCATGTTGTCACACTATACAAAATGTGTTATTGACCAGTCGTCATGTTGTCACACTAATTATTATGAACAAAATTCTATGTTCAAGTAGCTCAGGCCTACTAACTATATTGAGTACATTATGACTTGTTAGACATGAGTTGATGCAAGTTGTGTGTGTATTCGAGATTGAATTCCATGGAACTGGTGTCAATAGTAGTGGTTTTATAAACGAATTTCAGGTGAATAGGTATATAAAATGTGTTATTGACCAGACTTCATACCGTCAGACTAATGTTACGAACTAAGTTTTATGTTCAAGTCGCTCAGGCCTACTAACTGTATCGAGTACATTGTGACTTGTTAAACATGAGTTGATGCAAGTTATGTGTTTTTCTAGATCGAATTCCATGGAATTGGTGTCAATAAAGAAGAATTGATACTTGATGGAAGTGAAGCACCAATAAAAGTTGAAGCTGAAGCACTATTGGCATCTGAAAAACTTGTTCCCGTAGCTGTTCTGAACAAGGTACTTTTATGTGTGGAGATGGTATCTTCTCCTTTTATATATATATATATATATATATTTTGTAGAATTGCTTATGGCTGGTGTTTTGTTTTAAATGAAGATACGAGTTCCATATCAACCTGTTGATGCACAACTCAAGACTCTATCAACTGGGCGCGATAGACTACTGTCGGGCAAACAGATACTAGCATTGACATTAACGTGGGTTATGCTTCTACTTTCTTGGTGTCGTTCGTTGCTTATTTATCTATCAAATTGTTACCGTAAGTTCTTATCTTTTTGTTTCTGCAGCTACAAGTTCAAATTAGAAGATGCAGCTGAAGTGAAACCTTATATACCCTTATTGAACAATCGCATATATGACACTAAATTTGAGTCCCAGTTTTATATGATCTCTGATGCCAACAAGGTACTCTTCAAACTTGCCACCTAAAAGACTGGGTAGTACAAGTATAGACTAGCTGATAAATTCTCATTGGCATTCTATAAACCTGATATGATGAAGTTTATGAATCCCTAGTTCGGTTTTGTCCTGTAAAAACGCGTTTCTGCTTTCTTGTGTAGCAAATTTGGTTATGTCTTACTTTTAGTGTATTTTCTTGCCTTAACATGTTGTCCTGATATTTTCCAGCGTGTATATGCAATGGGTGATGTTTATCCGGAGTCTTCTAAACTCCCTAAGGGAGAATATAAACTTCAGCTGTATCTAAGGTTTGCGCTACATCTTTGATTGTTGCAGTTTGTTTTAAAATTTGAAGAGTTGAGTTTGTACACACAAAATCTCCAGCCAGAACCAAACTCTGTAAAATATATTTCATGGTTGACAACTTTGTTTCACAGTTATGTATTTAGTCTACTATTCTAAAAGCTAATTGCTTTCACCAGGCATGAAAATGTGCAGTTGCTGGAAAAGTTGAAGCAACTCACTGTGTTTATTGAAAGAAATATGGGGGTAAGATTTTGATTATGATGTATTTTCAGGAGAAAAAGATTCCCAAAAAAATCGTGTATTCTGAATTTCTGATGTTAGTGTTTTCATTTTTTAGCAACACTATAATTCTTGACGAGCTGATTTTTAAATCTATCTTGCTGGTGATGTAGGAGGTTCGGCTGAACTTACACTCTGAACCAGATGGTCCAGTCACAGGAAATGGTGCTCTTAAATCCTCTGTTTTAATGCCAGGGTACTCTTTTAGCTCACTTACTAGTTTAAAGTTTTCTGACTACTCTACTGCTACTTTGGTTGTTCTCTTATTGTGTTTCTCACCTTATCTATCACCTGCAGGGTGAAGGAAGCGTTTTATGTGGGCCCACCAACAAAGGATAAGCTACCCAAGGTTTAGTAGATTGTTGACAAGTATAATTAACGTTCCGAAGCATCACATTCCTCTCAAATGTACTACACTTTTGATTTCACCTGCAGAATACTCCCCAAGGATCTGTGTTGGTGGGAGAAATCTCATATGGGAAATTGTCATTTGATGATAAAGAAGGGAAGAATCCCAAGGATAATCCTGCATTTTATCCGATTTCATATGTGGTTCCACCAAATAAGGTATCTAAAAACTACATTTCTTGTCTGGTTTGCCCATAGGCTACTGATACTTGATGCAGTGCAATCTGGCTACAGGGGGTTCATATTTTGTGTTTAGCCTTTATCTATTTTTTTCCTTGTATTCCGTTTTTTTCTAAATTTATGATGTTGTTTTGTTATGTACTCAATAGCCTGAGGAAGACAAGAAGGCAGTTTCTTCTACAAATAGCTGTAAATCTGTATCAGAACGCTTGGAACAAGAGGTATTATTTTCAGAAGCATGTTTCATATCGACTCTTACTGAAATTCATGGTCGAATGTTCTATTATGTAATTGAATCAAGTACTTGTTTTATGAATATCGAGGGGTGGATTTTCTTTTCTACACTATTTCTTACGAATTTCTTGTAATTAGGTTCGTGACACAAAGATCAAATTTCTTGGGAACCTAAAACAAGAAACTGAGGAAGAGCGTTCAGAGTGGAAAAAGTTGTGTGCCTGTCTCAAGGTATGCCAATCTAAAGGCTTTTCTTTCTTTTTTCGTTTTCAAGAATGATTTGTGCCACCAATTTGCGAAGCTTTGAAAAAAGTATCCAAATCCGAAATGATTAACTTGAGCTTATGTTCCTTGGCAGACTGAATACCCAAGCTACACTCCGTTGCTTGCTAAGATCTTGGAAGGTTTGCTATCTCGGTCTGAAGGCGGGGACAAAATCAGCCATCACGAAGAGGTGAAGTTTCAAATGAATTACTAATCTCAATATTGTTGCACTACTTTCTCTACTTATACATTCTTCAAATTGTAAACGCTCAATAATCTCTAGTTTTTTCGGCAGATTATTGATGCTGCAAACGAAGTAGTACGCAGTGTTGACGTAGACGAGTTAGCAAGATTCTTGCTAGACAAAAGTGAACCAGAAGATGAGGAAGCAGAGGTGTGATATCTTATCTATTGCGTTTTATTAACTAGCGACTTCCTTTTATTTACGACTCTAATAACCACCTTACTGTGCTATTGTTGTTCAAATTAGAATTTAAAGAAAAAAATGGAAACGACCCGTGACCAACTAGCCGAAGCACTATACCAGAAAGGGTTAGCCATGGCGAGAATCGAGAATTTGAAGGCAAGACCAAATCTTTGATCTCACTTATTTCATCGTTAAATGTTGATTTATTTATATATCTGACTATAGATAGTTGGTGAATGTGTTAAATGAAAGTAAGAGTGGTGTCATTAGCATGTTGTTAGCTAATTTTGGGCAACTACACACCACTCATTTGTTTGCAGGGTGAGAAGGAAGAAGAAGGAAGTTGCCAAAAGGATAAGT
Source organism: Brassica oleracea var. oleracea (assembly GCF_000695525.1). Taxonomy (NCBI): domain Eukaryota; kingdom Viridiplantae; phylum Streptophyta; class Magnoliopsida; order Brassicales; family Brassicaceae; genus Brassica; species Brassica oleracea. The sequence continues at coordinate 41,880,155 of NC_027754.1, read as the reverse complement.
TCGAAGAGAATTTCAAAGAACTGACAAAATGGGTTGACGTGAAATCATCCAAGTTCGGTACGCTCACTGTTCTAAGAGAGAAACGCCTCTCACGACTTGGGAGCGCATTGAAGGTAAACAATTCACACACGTCTATCAAATCTTCAAATGTACCAGGAAAAACTGCAAATGCTTTGATCCAAATGACTCTATAAACTAATTGATTATATGATTTTCAGGTACTTGAGGAGTTGATCCAAAACGAGAACCAGACCGCTAATAAGAAACTGTACGAACTGAAACTGGGTTTACTGGAGGAATTAGGTTGGAGCCACTTGGCTACGTATGAGAAGCAATGGATGCAAGTTCGTTTTCCTACAAGCTTACCTCTCTTTTAGTTGTTATAAATGCTTTTAATAAAGTTATTTTTCGTTCAATAAAAGGCGTTTGTTCTCAAAACCCAAACTACTGTTTCATTTTCTGTATGTTCCTAGTCCAAATATTTATATGTTTCAGTTGTGGATTGATCAATTTAGTTTTGTGTCAACTGTCAACGTTTAATTCCTATATTATCAGATTTTATTTGTATTAATTATATTTTTAAGGTTTTCTATTTTAAAAGTTGGAAAGAAAATATCAGTTGGTTACCAAACATTAAAGTAGCTTTGAAGAAAAAAAAATTGTAAATTCAAAAAGAAAAAGATTGATGTTTAATTGATGAACTAAAATGATCAGTATAGCTCCACATCGTAAACTATTTGAAAACTAAATTTGAATGTCAATTAACAATACTAAACCATTGATCTCCAAATTGTCAAAGATTACTGCATTAATTATTTTAAAATATAACAGTTGCAACCCAATTTGGTCTATAGTCAAGTCAACACTATCATTCATCAATTTAGTCACGAGAATCATAAACGGTTTAACAACTCAAAACAAACACAAAATTCCACAATTTTCGCCATAATTTTCAAAATCAGGTATAGCTATACTCAACAATCAACGGTTTTGAACTTTTGTTTTTGTCATCAATACCAACAACCCCTTTTAAGTTTTTCTAACTTAATGAAAAGAATCTTTTTATAGAGTTCCACATACGTATTCAATATTTCAAATCATACTATTATATTCTCCTTCACCAAACATTACTGGTTTAGTAGTAAATAACCAAACCTTTTCAATTTTTATAATAAAAACAAAAGGTAAGTCTTTTTCCACTATGCCTTACTTGGCAAGGTAGGTATACTCTGTTCATTTCTGAAGAAATTATCCGGATCAACCGCGGTCTTAATCTTGACTAATCGATCAAAGTTGTTACCAAAATACTTCCTTCCATACACCTCTCCTTCCTTGTAACTATTCACCCCGTGATCATTCACACCGATGTCAACATCTCTGTAGTTCAAGTAAGCATTCCTAGGGTTCTTGCTCACAAACCCGGTCATGAAACTGTAAAGCACCTTAGCCTGGTTCAAGTAACCCTTCTCTATCTCCGCAGACGACTCTTTCCAGTTCACAGAGTACTGAATCTTGAAAAGCTTATTCCGGTGAGGGAACGGCGTTGCGTCCTCGGCCACCTCCGCCATTTTCCCACCGTAAGGATTGAAAACAAGCCCTATCTTCCCCAGCTCGATCATCTTCTTGAACAGCGACTCAATCCCATCTCTAGGAATCTCGGACGCAACGTAATCAGACTTCCTCTTGCCGAAGCTAGCGGAATCAAGATCCCGATCAAGAAACACTTTGGGATCGGTTTGGGTAGCGTTCTCATCATTGTCCCACCATATAGCAGACTGAATCCAAGTCATCTCCTTGCAAGCCTCCTTCTTGAGCCCCAGCTCAGGGAAGTCCTTAGCAAGAAGCGAAACGACGTCGTCTGCTCTGCCTAAGAACAGAGCAACCACGGAAGCTCTCACCGTCTTCACCTTATTCCTCGTAGTAGGTTGAATCAGCATCCTCATGAAGAGGTTCCTGTCGGTTTTCGGACCAACGAACTGCCATCTGTGAACCATGTCCACCGCTCCGGCGTCCATATACTGCTCCACTCGGAACACCGTCACGACCGGTGGCACGGGAACGAGCTTGACCTTGTACCCCAAAACGACGCCGAAGCTCCCTCCTCCTCCGCCGGAGATCGCCCAGAAAAGATCCTCACCCATCGCTTTCCTGTCCAAAACACGACCTTTCACGTCGACGATCTTCGCGTCCTCGACGTAGTCCACCGACAAACCGTACTTCCTCACCATGTTACCGTACCCGCCGCCGCTTAAGTGACCGCCGACACCAACCGTCGGACAAACTCCGGCGGGGAAACCATGGACTTTACTCTTCTCCCAGATTTTATAGTAAACTTCTCCGAGAGTAGCTCCGGCGGAGATCCAGGCGGAGTTATCGGCGACGTCGACGGAGACGTCGCGGAGATTCGACATGTCGAGGATGAAAAACGGTTTGTGGGAGATGTACGAGAGACCGTCGTAGTCGTGCCCGCCGCTTCTGATCTTGAAGACGAAGTTTAAGGGCTTCGAGCAGAGGACGGCGGCGCTGACGTGGCTATATGAGCGAGGAGTGACGATGATCGTCGGTTTGGGAGTGGAGGAAGTGTTGAACCTCGCATTTCGGATGTATGCTCGGAGGACGGAGGAGTAGGAAGGGTTTGTCTGAGAGAAGACGTTTTCGGCGATTTGGGCTTGTGGGGATTTAGTCTTGTCGGAAAAGCATTGAACGAAGGATTCGTAGACGGAGGACGAAGAGGGAGGTGCGGCGAGTGAGGAGAAAGGGAGAGAGAATAAGAAGAAGAGGGAGAGAAGGACAGAGACAAAGGTTTGTGTTTTAATCATTGTTGAAATGATTCGTTTGCTTGTTCTTCTTCTCTGTGTTGTTATGTACTTTTATAACAGCGCGACAAGAGTAGGATGTCTGTAACTTTTTCAGTTTTTTAGTAATTATTTTAAGATTAGCTATAATTTTTTATTTGGTATAATATATAATTTTAAAGGAAGAGATTTTTAAATTATTATGTACCTTTTATTATTTATATATCGTTTATCCACAGTCCACTACGCATTTTATAATTTTATTTTGTTTGGGTTATTAGTTTTATACTTCTGTTTAGTCTTGTCGTAGCATTAGTTGGTGTCCGTGACTCTGTAGCAAAGGTTGTTGGGTTTTATGAACTTCACAGGAAACTGGAGACAAAAATAACAGGTTTAAAGAGAAAATTTTGCATATTTGTATATGTAATTTCGCGTCAAAAATGAATGAAAGATATTCTTGTTTGATGATTGTTTTTGACTCATTGTTTAATGATTTTTTTTTAAAGTAAAACTTATTTAATCATATTATTTTTTTCTGAATATAGTTAGCTTTGGAGTAAACTAAAAATTATTAGTTATTGATTTGCATTACTTATTTGGCGAAATCTTATCAAATTAGATTGTTTTCTGTGTCTTCTTATGTTAATATCTCATATGTGTTGATTTCTTTGTAGGGAAAGTTAGATCTTATTTATGTATATCATCTAGGCATGGGCATTCGGGGTCCCAATCGAGTTTCGGTTTTGTCCAATCGGGTCTCGGTTTTTCGGGTTTATCAAAATCAGCCCTATTCGGATTATATAAAAGTTCGGTTCGGGACCGGTTCGGGTTTTATCGGGTTCGGATCGGGGTTAGTAAATCTTCGAAGAACCGATACAACCCGGTGTACTTTCGGGTTTTGGGTTCCAACTGATTCTTCGGTTTTAAAGTACTTGATTTATACCTATTTTGTAACCAAAATATAAGTAAAATCGGTTCTTCGGGTTTAAAGTACTTGATTTGTACATATTTTATAACCAAAACATAAGTAAAATCGATTCAAAAATAAGAAAAAACATCAAACATGATCATTCAAAGTCAAACGAAAGGTAAACGTTGTTATTGATAGAACGAAAACCAATAAATGAAATCATAAAACGAAAAAATTAAGTTCTCATGAAATGAAAATAAATATTCAATGAAAATAAAACCAAAATCTAAAAATTACAAGCCTCAACAGCCACTTTCAACCATCAACCTTCATGTATTAAATAGTTATTGTAGATGTTTAATAATATCTTACATTATTTTGGCTACATATTAGGTACAAGTTCTTTTTGGCAGGGTTCTATCGGATATCCATTTAATTTCGGGTTCGGTTCAGATAATACCCAAAGTCCGAAATATCATAAAACAAGATCCATTCGGTATTTATGTCGGGTTCGGATCGGTTCGGATTCATTTTTATCGGATCGGGTTCGGTTTGGATTTTCGGGTTCGGTTTATTTGCCCAGCCCTAAGATCATCTCACCATTCACAAGAAATGTTTTTTTTGCCTCTCATTCATTCCCATTCCCTTTTTTCAGAAGAATAAAAAACAAAATCATTTCTTGAGAATTTTGAGCATGAAAAACCATTTATTTTTATTCTTGCTATTTTATTCATATACATTCTTTTTCTATCCATTCTTTTTATTCCCAGAAAAATTACCAGTCGGAGCCATTGCGAATTTGTAATAAATCCAAATATTCTTTCCGTCTCCAAAGATAATTTTTTTTTCATTGTTCATACATATATTAAAAAAATTGTATCGCATCATTTTCTATTATCATCAATTTTCAATAAATTAAGAAAATAATAATTTAGTACACTTATTTTTTTGAAATTTAAAATTTACTATTATAAAAACATGATAGTTCTTAACATGGTATTTTGATGTTTTCGTACCTTAAAAACTAATAATATATGAAAATTCTAAAAATTAAAATAAATATGATGAAAATGAAAGATGATGAACGATAAATTTTTCCCTAAACCATGTAGAAATGTAAAATCTATAAATATTTTCAGGAACTACAAATCATGTACACACACACACATTAATCATGTCTTCACATTTTTGAATACTTTTGTTTTTGAAATTATAATTGAACATTTTGAAGAGAATTCACTATCATAATAAGTACATAAATTTTGATCTTAACAAATCAAAGTCTGGTTAACAATACGTCATGGTGTGCTTCGTTTCTAGCACAATACATAATACTCTCAAACTTCATATAACTTCTCAATGGACTGATGCTCTCTGTTCATCTCATTAAAAGATGTCATTGTTAGATAATTCGAAAAACAATCTTAATATTTTACAATACATGTCGCCGATTCCCCAGAGTTGTATGCTATCGGGGTCAAGGTCGACCAATGACATGGCGAGGCGATCAAAGCATTCCTATATCTTCTCTATCCATTACGCCATTACTGGCTGGTTATTTGTCAGGAGAACCACGTGCCATTACCGTGGCTCCTCCGCCATCCCCCGCTTTGGCACCAGTCAAGCGCCATCTCAAATAATTTAGAGGCTTCAAGCAAATTGAATATGTGTTATATGTCATAATGCTATTTTTTTATTTTTAAAATACATAATATTTTATCAAAAAAAATAATACATAATATCATTATTTTACCATGTGTTTAATATTTAGAAAATAATCAATTTATTTTTCTTAAAAGTTTGGTTTTTCTTAATTACTAAAGATATTAAAGCAAATTATCTTAAAATCATGTAGACATTATAAAAACTTTAAGTGGTAAAAATAAAAGGTTCAAATAGCCATTATAATTAGTACTCCCACTCATTCTGTTTTATCAAGTGAATACACGCTGTCATAGCCGGAACAATGCACTTTCAATAAAAAACGCAAAAACTCATTTTTTCATCAAAACCGTAACAAAGCATTTTCCGCAAAAACCGCAAAAACGCACTTTCCGTTTCCGTCGAAAACACACTTTTCTGTCAAAGAAAAAAATACATTTTTCCGCAAAAAAGCAGAAACTCATCCGTTTAATAATTTTTAATATGTTTCTTCACACAGCATTGTACATGATATACTCATTCAGTAAAAACCCACACAGCATTGTACATGATATACTCATTCAGTATTCACTTGATAAAAAAAGCATTGCGTCCTCTTGGTCACTATATAAAATATAAATCATTTACATGATTTTGACCAATTTTGCTGTAGGTCGACGAGAAAACATGATTTTACAGTTTTATTAGAAAATATAATTTCATAATTTTGGTGGTGAAATTTTTTGATTTTACGATTTTGTGAAAAGACTTAAATTTACGGTTTTGACAAGAGAATACGGTTAGACTTGATTTATGAAAACAACCAAATATAGTGTTTATATATAAGAAACAATTAAGTTAGATTTTGTTTATTAAAATTGATTTAGATATATGAGAAAAATAAATAAAACTTGGTTTGTAAATTTGGTATGGTAATTTTTTGTTCATATATTTGTTTTGAGTTTAGAATGGTTATAAATTTTCATTGGTTTGTTTATGGATAATTCATTGTCCATTTTAATCCAATCTATTATACCGAATAATTCATTTTTATTTCTATTAAAATTAGTGATTTGGATTGGATTGAATAGAACCGTAAACTTTTATCCATTTTGCAAATTCTAGCCTTGCCACTAGATGAATATGGTGACTTCGTCGTCCCCAATTGTTGGCGGCGATGTTGTATAGCCGTTACATGGATGTATTGCGATCATGATCATATACAACAGGAAATGGTTGAATAGGCTCTTGATTAGGTCTTACTCTTACTGTCTTACATCGCAGACACTGTCCAAAATCACCGTTAACTACTCCAAACCTAACACTAAGTATTTAACAGTCTACCGGTTTAAGATTTGGTTTGCATCACCACCAGCAATTTTGATATATTACTACTTCTCTCTCAATCTATAGGCACAGAGAAACCATACAATATATTAATATCCAAAACCAATGCATTCTATATTGCTTCACCAAAGTATTACATTATTAACGTTAAACCAATCTTTCATAACAAATGACAAACAATATCTCTTAAGACTTGCGTGGCAAGGTAGGTATACTCTGTTCATTCCTAAAGAAGTTCCTTGGATCAACCTTGGTTTTAATCTTGACTAATCGATCAAAGTTCTTTCCAAAATACATTCTTCCATAAACCTCTCCTTCCTTGTAGCTATTCCTCCCGTGATCGTTCACCCCGATATCGACATCACGGTAGTTCAAGTAAGCACTTCTAGGGCTCTTGCTCACAAACCTAGTCATGAAACTGTGAAGCTCTTTAGCCTCGTTCAAGTAACCCTTCTCTATCTCCGGAGACGACTCTTTCCAGTTCACAGAGTACTGAATCTTGTAAAGCATATTCCGGTGCGGGAACGGCGTTGCGTCCTCCGCAATCTCCGCCATCTTCCCGCCGTAAGGATTGAAAACAAGACCGATCTTTCCTAATTCAATCATCTTCTTGAACAGAGACTCAATCCCATTTCTAGGAATCTCGGTCGCTACGTAATCAGACTTCCTCTTCCCGAAGCTAGAGGAGTCAAGATTCCGATCGAGAAACACTTTAGGATCGGTCTGAGTAGCGTTAACGCGATTGTCCCACCACAAAGCAGACTGAAACCAAGTCATCTCCGTACAGTTCTCCTTCTTCAAAGCCAACTCAGGAAGCTCCTTACTAAGGAGCGAAACGACGTCGTCTGCTTTACCTAAGAACAGAGCAACCACAGTAGCTCTCACCGTCTTCACCTTATTCCTCGTAACCGGTTGAATCAGCATCCTCATGAAGAGGTTCCTGTCGGTTTTCGGACCAACGAACTGCCACTTGTGAACCATGTCCACCGCTCCGCCGGCCATATACTGCTCCACTCGGAACACCGTCACGACAGGTGGCACCGGAACGAGCTTGACCTTGTACCCCAAAACGACGCCGAAGCTGCCTCCTCCTCCGCCGGAGATCGCCCAGAAAAGATCCTCACCCATCGCTTTCCTGTCCAAAACACGACCTTTCACGTCGACGATCTTCGCGTCGATCAAGTGATCGACCGACAAACCGAACTTCCTCAACATGTTACCGTACCCGCCGCCGCTTAAGTGACCGCCGACACCAACCGTCGGACAAACTCCGGCGGGGAAACCATGGACTTTACTCTTCTCCCAGATTTTATAGTAAACTTCTCCGAGAGTAGCTCCGGCGGAGATCCAGGCGGAGTTATCGGCGACGTCGACGGAGACGTCGCGGATGTTCGACATGTCTAGGACGAAAAACGGTTTGTCGGAGATGTACGAGAGACCGTCGTAGTCGTGCCCGCCGCTTCGGATCTTGAAGACGAAGTTTAAGGGCTTCGAGCAGAGGACGGCGGCGCTGACGTGGCTATACGAGCGAGGGGTGACGATGATGGTCGGTTTGGGTGTGGAGGAGGTGTTGAACCGCGCGTTTCGGATGTAAGCGCGGAGGACGGAGGAGTAAGCAGGGTTGGTCGGAGAGAAGACGTTTTTGGCGATTTGGGGTTGTGGTGTTTTCGTTCTCTTGGAGAAGCATTTGAGGAACGAGTTGTAGACGGAGTGCGATGGTTGGGAGAGGGAGGGGAGAGGTAGAGAGAGGAAGAGGAGGAAGAAAACGACGGAGAAGACACAGCTTCGTCGCATTGTGTTAATGAGATTGAGATTCTTCTTGTGTCTCGTATTGTGTTTGTCTTGTGCGTACTTGTCCGGTGTATTTATAACCGATGAGAAAAGATGTTTCGGACAATATTTTAATTTCGTTTAAAAACAAATTGCAATTATTTTATATTAGCATACAGATTTGAAATTAGCAATATATGAAATGTATGAAATGTTTTTGCGTTTAACGCGTTTAAAAAAGTGGCGAGAAGTGGCAAATAAAATAGGATTAAGGAGACTTTCATTCTTTGGTCTAAAACTATGAGTATTCATCACTATTCTAAACTCTTATAAGTCACGACCTCTTGGTTACTATACTTTTGTAATCAAATCCCCTGTATATTATTTGAGAAGCATTACAATTTTTTTTTGTAGCCACATGTCATCACTAGAATGATTCTTAGAATCATTAGAGAAATATGTTGGTCCATCTAATTATATAATAAGCATTTTATTAAACTAACAATAAATTCATCATTAATGTACTTTATTATTTCCTTAAATAAAATTTACGAAATTGCCTAATGTGGCTAAAGTATATATATGGCAATTATTGATTTTGAATAATAAATATTTGATAAAAAATAGTGTATCTTCTATCATATTTGTTTAATTTTAAACTATTAAATAAATTAAACAACCACAATAACCATATAATAAAAATTTAGATTTTTATGTATATGCTATATTTTTGAATTTTTACAAACGGCTATAAATTACTAAAACTGTTAAAAGTCTCACATTCAAATTTTATGATCCATGGTTTAAAATTTTTGTTATGACAAAATACAAATGATTACAAAAATTATATAAGTAAAAAGTCTAATTTAATTAATTATTAAGATTAATATATATATATCGTTTTAAATTAAACTATAAACCATATAAAATACAATATTTTAGTTTCAAAATTTACTTTGAACAGTTTTTTTGATAAAAGTTTTGAACGATCATTGACAACTTTTTTTTTAAATTATAAATTACTAAAACTATTAATCCCACAATGAAAATTTTGTTATCAGTAATTTAAATATTTTTCTATAAAAGATACAAATGATCAAAAAATCTATATGAGTAAAATCATTATTTAATAGACATTAATATTTAAAATATACTAAAATATATTATCTATGTTAGTATCATTTAAATTTAATAACATATCCTATCAAATATAAAAAAAAATATTTTTTGGATTAATAAAATTGATTTATATGTTCGCACCAATTTAATTATATATTTAACAGTTACTGACTTTTAATTATTTAATATATATTTATTATTTCATAATATGTAAAAATATTTAATACATAAAATAATTTATATATATAATGTTGATTCCGCGCAAGGCGCGGATCTTAACCTAGTAAAGTATTATTCACGAACCAATTATCACTTGTTGGTATACAAATACTTTTAGTTTTTTAGGGATAGGCTAAGAATTGTCGTTTGTATTCTTTTTGAAAGTCATTAAACATCAATCAACATGAAATTAAAAAAAATAGACTGAAACGTTGTCAAAAAAGAAAAAGACTAAAACATTAACCAAATTGAACAGGTTACAAATACAGATACCGATAAAATAGAGAGTAGTTTTGTAACAGAAAATGATATTAAAGATGTTCGATACAAAAAAAAAATTATAGAAAGAAACGATTGAGCCGTTAATTTCGTTTAATTTTCCTTGTTTTATTGGTCAACATTTAGTTAATTTCCTTTTCATCGCTGGTTTTAAAGTCTGGTCAACGTCGGTATTGGAATCCTATCGGGATTTGTGGGACTGTGGAGGAGTAAAGAAAAGTTCGAAGAGAAGACTATACACAACGTGCCATTTATAAATGCGATACTATCTCCGTTTCATATAAAATCTCGTTTTAAAGAATTTTTTCGTTACAAAATAAGTGTCATTTTCAATTTTCAATTTTCAATGCAAAATTTATTAATTCTATGCAAAATTTATTTTTCTATTGGTTGAAATATGGTTAGGTGTATAGTTAATAGTATTTTTTTATAGAAAATGTATAAAATTAATTGTTTTCTTAATCCGTGTGCCGAAACCTAAAATAACACTTATAATGAAACAGAAGGAGTATATGTTTATAATATATAACTAGATTTTGATCCGCGCTTTCAAAGCGCAGATTTATTTTCCTTTTTTTTTTCAATTGACAAATATTTAGTAAATGTCATATTTCATATATTTTTATTTTATTTTATAAAAGACTTAAACTTTTTATCTTTTTTTATTGTGTTTCATTTTAAATGACTATTTATGTTTAAAAAATTAAATTTTATTTTTTTAATAAATTAAATTGGTATAACTCTGATAAATTAATTTTATTATGTGGTTAATATTTTTAATAAAAATAATTATATACTTTTAATAAATATTTATACTTTTCAATGAAAAAAATCAATTTTTTTTATGAATGCTTAAATTATATTAAGAAAATAAAAAAAAAATTAAGAATGGTTGAAATTTTTTTTTTTGAATTTGGACTAAATGGCCTAAAGAAAAAAAAATGTGAGAATTAGATCTGATTTCTTAATCGGTTCAAATGACCCAAGAGAGATCTGATGTGGACAGTAGGCTGGATCCAAAAAATATGGCCCAATATAGATGTGTTATTAATATTACTTGATTGCCCTTAATGAAACATTCAATGTTAGTAAAGAAAAGACATGCTAAGATAAAAAAAACAATAGGATCCTGGTTTAATAGTATAGATACGAAAAGTTTTCATCAACTGAAATCATTCATGATCTTTTGCCAAAAAGTTTTTGCTAGTTCGCTTTAATTTCCCACACAATAATAGAATTGAAGGCTCTAAGATCATTTTGTATGTAATTAGTATTATTGTTTTATTTGTCCCTATGTATTGTTCTCTCTGTAGCACTAATAAATATTAAATACCATGTGAAGGATACAAGATATTGAATATGACATTTTGAAATATAAATCAAGAATTTTCATCAACTATCAAAATCAGAAATGAGACGTATTAAGAATTTGTTTGACTATTACTAATATGAATTGCATTACTTAAATTTCGTCTTTTATGTTTCTGACTTTTAAGTCTTCTTCCGTTAACGATTTTAAAAGCTCCAGTGGGCACAGTATATGATTATATTTAGGTCGTACACGATAGAATCCCATTAAGGAAGTACAGATATATAGTTTTTAGGCACACTATACCGTAATTATTTTGTTTTAAAGGAATCTTTATCTCGTTAAATGAGATTAAAATGCATCCTTTGTTGACGAGTCTATGATAATATTTAGGACGTACATGATACAATCCCATTATATTGCAATTTGTAACATAAAACTGAAATATGTACTTCATATGGGGGGACTGGGGCATCCGCATGTTCAGGATTAATCACGTCAAAAACCTAATTAGCCCTTACGGCCTAAAAGCTGTAAAATTAAGAAGTGTCAACCGAAGTTAATACAGAGATATATCATGGAATGTTGTTGTTGAAAAGTTGAAAATGATAGTGTTCTTTTTGTGTGGCTTACATTAAAATACGTGGGTTGGTAGTAATGATGCGGTCGTTCACGAATTCATTCCATGATAACTTGTTTTTATTCGTTTTCCGTTTGCCTCTTTTAAAATGCCTAATATATATATATATATATATATATATATATTAGTAAAATGTAAAGATATTATTATCAATTTTCGTTTTCGATAGAATTACAGAGAATAACACGAAGCAGAAAACAAGAAAAAAACCTAAACAACGATTCAATTTAGAAGCAAGAGCCGGACAAACACATTACCACAACTGCAGTTCCGGTGATCGTCTAATCCGCACCAACGACTTGCCGCAAAAAGATGAACCAAGTTCAACTGAGAGTCGGAACCCGATAATTTTGGCTTCCCCGATGAATCCGCTCTTAAAGATAATGGTCCACCAGAGAAGAGCTCGCCGATAGCGTCAAATCACCTGACCACAAAACAAACAACAACAACAACAGCGACCTAACACAGCTTCAACAACCAAACCGAGCTTTTATTTTGCCCGGATGCGACCTGTACATGGTGCCGATCCGAGGAAAACATGCCGCAACCTCTGTACTCCATAATCTGAGCCCAACCTGCACACAATTGCCGCGCACACCACCACAAGAAACTTAAGTAAGCCCATGTAGTGTTGGGATGTGAACGAAGACCGGACACAAGCTGTGACAGTCAAAGACACGAGAACCATCACACGTCCGTAGCCGTCGAGAACCGACGAACTGAAACTGGAGCTGCTAAAGTCATCGCTTGCACCAGCAAGTATGGAATGAAGAACAAGGCTAATTCCCAACCGAAACCCACTGAAATCGACAACACTACAAGAGGTGCCGACTTCGGATAGAATCAAGCCGGGAAAATAGATCATGAACCGCGAAGAGGAGGTTCGAGGTGAGGAGGAAGAGCACACGGCCACTGAGACGGCATAGACGACCATCTTTTAAACCGCGATCTAGACCTTGCACGAGCCAGCCACTGAGCTTGAGCACCAACCCTGCTGCGTGTTCAAACCCATAACCCGCCGACGTGGTAGAAGGATCCACCAACACACACCACACCCATAGAAAGAGAACCCAAGCTCGACGAAACAACGAGAGCCGAGAAACTTGATCCCGAGCCGAACGACCCCGTGGACCTGTAGCGGCGAACCGCCGTTGACCCGGAGAAGCCACGCCGACCCTCCCACTCGAAGACAGAGGGAAGCTAGACGAGATCGAACCGTGTGATATCTCATGATTTTTATAAGTTTTAGATTCATATTTTAGCTTATTATGATCATTTTAGGTTGCATTTAGGTCTTTGTGTTGTATTTGCATACTCATTTGCATATCATAGGGGTTGGAATGCTTATTTGGAAGTTTGGGGCGAAATTCAAGGGTTATACTGCAAAGTTTGGAAGTTTTGGGTCCACTGTGATGTTAACAAGAACCCAGGGACCAAGGTTGCAAATTCGTAATATTCGCTTGGGCTAAATCGCACATTGGAAACTTTGGGTTTGATTCGCGAGGGCATTTTTGCACATTCCAAAGGCTGGGTCCGTTTTGTAAAGAATCAAAAGGCCAGGGACCTGTCTTGAAAATAATGAAGAAGTCTCCATTGGAGGAGATCGAGAGTTTGGTTTCAACGCGAACGACGGTGAAGCTGATTCCAACCACGGCAAAGCTCGACGACGATGAGACTCGAGCACCTGAGAGCACGGCTTGGACGGAGGAAGCTTGGTCGCGGCTTGGAGGAGACGGTGGCGCAGTCACGGCTTGATCAAGGCGAGGAAGAAGGAGTTCGTGGTGGTTCGCGGTGAAGTGAGACGAGCCGCGACGGAGAGAGATTGGGACACAGCTCGGGAACTCAGCGGGCTCGGACGCGAGTTCAAGGGAGCGAGGTGTTGTGGTCGCTGTATCTCGAACGCAGCTTGGAACGAAGCGTTGGCTGGAGCGAGTGATTGAAGCGAC
>NC_027754.1:41857050-41863364 GCF_000695525.1 Brassica oleracea var. oleracea | reverse complement strand
CATTTACCTAGACATAGGACTTGTCTAGAATTGTGTTTAGACTTAAGAGATTACTTTGATTGAAAGTTGCCACCTTTAGATTGAACCTTGATCACCTTATATCAATTATCCTTACCATGGATCCATCCTTAGTATTTGATTGAATTCTTGCACTTATTTCTTGATTGGATTTGGGATCACCTTGTTTATATTTCTAGGATATTAGTTTGTTACAAATCATCTATCTTCTTGTTTGCTTAAATTAGGAAGGTTTGTGTATTCTTGGTGTTATAAGTCTCTAGTTCTCTGTGGATTCGATCCTAAAATGCTACAATGACATACCATTCGATTGTGGTATTGTTGGCACATTAGGTTAATTGGTGTGTGCTTAAACGCGTAATCACCGTGAAAAATCGATCTCGATCCAACCCAAAAAACCGACTACAGCCACCACCAACCTCTCAACCCACTCGCCGAAGCCACAGAGAGACGGAGAGACCACCGGAGAAGAAGCGCCTCTGCAGCAGAGCACTCACCGGCGTTAAACCCTAGCCCACGACTCCGTGCATATCGAAGGTAAGAAGACTGGCGAAGCGGCAGCAGCAAAGCGAGAAGGGCAATAGAAGAAGGAGAGCCCTCCGGAAACCGGTACGCGCCGCCACGCGCCGCCACGCGCCGCCCGAGTTCCGGGGGAATCAGATCTCACTGAGTCGTCTTCGAGAGATAAGGTAGAGAGAGAATTCGCTTCCTGTTTTTATGTTTTCAATGCCTAAAATATTGCATCTCACATACCTTTATCTTCTTCTTAAAAATGTATGTGGTTAAATATTAATGTTATATTGCACTAAGAGGAGGATTACTCTGCTCGTACCTAAAGAAATTCTTAGGGTCTTACTTAGCTTTAACAACCATCAATCTCTTAAAAGTTTCCCAAAAAGATACTTTGATCCATAGATCTCATCTTTTGCAACACTATTCGTCTCACCACTTGAATTGCCTCCAACACTTTCAGCCACGTTGTAAAGTTCTCTCATGAAACCGAGATTATCTTCGTTCCATATTGCATAGTACTGAACCTTGAACAAGTTTCCTTTCCGGTGAGGAAACGCTGTGGCGGCCGCTGGAATCTCGTCCATCACTCCGCCGTAAGGGTTCCAGTACATCCACACTGTTGAATTTCAATTTTTTTTTTTGAATTTCAACATTGTTCTCCAAAATCTGAAACACTTGAGCTTAAGTTGGTGACTATATTTTTTTTCTTCTAAAAATAGTACTGATGAATTCGTTAATTTCAAATCAATTAAGTTAGAATTTTAGTTAAACTATTAGCACTAAAATTCAACTGTATTACATTTTTATTCATGGAGAAATTTATAAATAAATATTTTCTATCCAATTTTGATGAGAAACAAAATGATAAAAAAAAAAAAAAATTCTATTTATTCAAGTTCTCAAATAAAAAAAATTGTCCAGTTCTTTTATTCCTCACGTGGGATCACCTGTCTGAACCTTGAAATTATATTTTTCTTTTCCCCAAATTTACCAACATAGATATTTAAATAATCTTTCTTTTTGTTTAAAACAATATTCGAACAAACATTACAGCTTCCAAGCACACGATCACAAGGAAGTAAATGGGCTTCCCACTCTTTTTCAAAATAACCGCCAACAACACCTCATATACACACACACACAAACAACCTCTCTTGCCTCCTCTCTCACGTAACCGCAAAACTCCGCAATGGCGTCTTCTCTCTTCATCTTCTTCCTCAATTCCCTCTCAAACTTTCTTCCTCTCTCTGTTCTCTCAGCCACAGTACTCGAAGATCTCGCCACCCTCACTCCACCTCCCGACTTCACCACCACCATCACCACAAACTGCCTCCATAATCCTCTGCTCCGTTACTGCAACAACACTTCTTCTCCGATGAACATCACTGAGATCTTCCGCTCCACGATCGTCGCAAGCCACCTCTGCAACGAGTCCAAAAACCCTAACTGCATCGACTCCTTCCCCAAGATCAGAATCCACAGCCGTCCTAAAACCGCAGCGCTCTACCTCTCTTTCGACTTCTTCTGGAAGTACTGTCATCTCACCGTCGTCGAGATCCAGCTCGGGAATAACTCTCTCAAGAGTGAGTTTCCGACAAACGCTCTCTCTTGTGCTCAGATTCGCACCCTTGACCTGAGTTACAACCAGTTAACCGGTTCTGTTCCGGTTCAGAATCTCTCCCGGTTAACGAACTTGACCCATTTGAATCTCTCTTATAACTGGTTTTCGGAGGATAAGATCTTAAATACCGAGTTCTTTAACCGGTTTAACGCATCGAGTTTCATACACTCAGGTTTACTTCCAGATGTGAAGCGTTACAAGATGAGAGTCTTGGTCTTGTTGGTTGTGTTTCCCATAGTGGTGATTCTTCTCTGTTGTTGCTTGGGATGGTTATGTCTCAAAAGACCTGATTACTTACCAAGAACGTGCAGGAGGAGAAGCCACAAGTTCACATCCGCGATGATTGATGCAGCGACCGATGAGTTTTCGGACCAGAGACTCGTGAGCAAGAGGAGTGGAGTGGATATCCACAGAGGAACGTTGAGAGACGGGAGAGAGGCAAAGATCGAGGTGTATACAGAGAAGGTTTCGAAAGAGAAGAGGCGTGAGTTCGAAGAGGAATGCGAGGCGGTTTTGAAGCTAAGACATAAGAATTTGGTTAAGGTTTTGGGTTGGTGTAATAGCAGAAACTTGAGAGCTTTGGTTACTGAGTGGACTAATGGAGAAAACGTTGAGACTTGGCTAAGTTCTTCGTTGGCTTCTTCATGGAGAAGGAGGTTAAGAGTTGTTATGGGAGTTGTAGAAGGTGTTTGTTATCTATGGGAACAATGGCCTGAGATTACATTTGATCTAAACACAAGCAGTGTTTTGTTATCTGATGATGATCAAGAACCATTGATTTCTCAATTCAAGATTGGAGATGGAACAGTTCATCAACAAGTAAGGGATCTTTTCTTGTTCTTCTTGAAAACATGAATTTTGTTAAAAATTAAAATCTAAGTGTGTTGTTGTTTTCATTTACAGATATATTCAACTTTAGATTGTTTCTTTTGGAGATGATTACAAATCTAAAACCTAATGAGGAATAAGAAGATTCGAAAATGAGGTATCTTGAGTATATAAGAGTTCATTGTCCGGATAATGTAGAGAGAGTGATTGATGAGAAGATGAAGATGAAAGAGAGAACGTTGGAGAAATTTAAGGAAGCGATTTACACTTGGACTTATGTGTACTGACGGATCACCGTTGAAGCAACCAAGCTTCACGCAGATTTATGACATGGTGGTTTCATTGTATGAGTCTAGCTCAAGGCATCATTAAGAAGATAGTGTAATTAGGTTAGTGTTATTTAAGAATTTAAGCTTCACCACTCTCTTGTTTTGATTTTAGTTTTTATGGTTTTGTTAGGATTCTAAAACATATTTGGATTTCTTTTTTATTTTGTGCAACCATCTAATATAAAGTCTTGGAAAGCTTCAACGAGTACAACCGGAAGGAAACTTAACGCCGAAAAAATTAACAAAGACCATTACAATGAAACAAAAGATAGATTACGTTGAAACACCCAAATGAAAGGGTTTTCTAAACATATTTGGATTTCTAAATCGTTTTAATCTTTGATTGATGAGAGAATTTGCAAAGAAAAAAAAAACTGGAAGAAATGATATTTGTAAATGGGCTTTAACGAACAAAATCTGGACTAGGCTTCATGGTTCTCTCGACCCGGCCTGGCTTCATGTGAACGGGTCAAAAACTCGGAAGCTTCTGTTATCTAAAACCACCCATGAGACTAGTTGGCAAATGGAAACATTTCCAATTAATTTTGGTAACGACTACGATGTGACTTGTCTGTTTCCCATTGAAAAAGCCAACGACAGTTACGTAATGTACAGAATATGATTCTCTATCATCTACTTGAAGCAATTTCCGTTATATAAAATTCTTCAAATTAATTAATTAGACACCTAAAACCAGTCCATCATGTAAGACAACTAAAATCTTCTTTAATGTCTCTTCCCTAATGGGGGTTTGAATGGTCGAGTTCGTACATGGTGGGGCAGACAAATTCAACGCCGGCAAAAACGGACTTCTTCCCTTGATAACATTTCCTATAATTAGACTCTAATCACTAACTTCATTTTCACAGCGGAGAAGAAGATAATGGAGAGCAACGGAGAGAACAATAAAGTCGAGAGACAATCATCATCCTTCAGGCTTCGAAGCCCAAGCCTAAACGCTCTCCGTCTCCAACGCATTTTCGACTTGTTCGACAAAAACGGCGACGGTTTCATCACCCTCGATGAGCTAAACCAAGCTCTCTCCCGTCTCGGTCTCGACGCCGATCTCTCCGACCTCAAATCCACCGTCGAGTCCTACATCCAGCCTGGAAACACCGGTCTTGACTTCGACGACTTTACCTCACTCCACAAGACCCTCGACGAGTCCTTCTTCGGCGGAGCAGGAGATTGCGATGAGTCTTCGCCGGAGTCCGCAGAGGAGGCGGATCTTGTGGAGGCGTTTAAGGTCTTCGACGAGAATGGCGATGGGTTTATCTCCGCTAGGGAGTTGCAGGCGGTTTTGAAGAAGCTTGGGTTGCCTGAAGGAAGTGAGATGGAGAGAGTGGAGAAGATGATCGTCTCCGTTGACCGGAACCAAGATGGTCGCGTTGACTTTTCTGAGTTCAAGAACATGATGCGCATTGTCGTCATCCCTTCTTCTTGATTTTCATTAAACAAGTTTATTTTTCCGACAGGATTATTTCCTTATTTCTTTTGGTTTTCATTTTCTCAACTGAATTGATCTCATGTAATTTCAAATTTCAGATAGTTTATTTTATTTATACACAAAACACTCGTTATTTGTTCGTGTCGTGGAACAACATGAATACCGGGCTTTTAGCCTTTCAGGAGTGGTGGATACAGGGATTGTAATAATACTCAGTTCGATGCTAGATCATTTCATCTGTACAGTTGATTAAGATCTGGCCGCCTCTTGCAGAATCAATCGGGGAGATTATACTTAGTTCATGTAGAATCCATGGGGATGTGAGCTCGGCTAGAAGAATAGCAGAGAAACTCATAACTCTGGATCCTCCGAACTCAGCAGCTTATGTGCTGCTAAACGAATGGGATGGCGCTGCAGCTCTTCAAGGATTGATGAACCGAGAACAGTGTGTATTAGACCCCAAACACATATCTCGAAACCTTGTCCGAATCCAAATACATATTATCTCGAAACACGAAAAACCTTGAAAATCAAATCTACCAAGTATCTAAAAATATAAATTAGGATCAAAATAAAATTTTAACCTAATCTCTATGTTGTGTATTACTCCCTCCGGATAACGAACGTAAAATGTTCTATATTTTTATTTTGTATACAAATGTATAATGTTTTGAGATATAATTAATGTATTTATTTTTAAAATTTAAACATAAATTAAAAAGTAAAATTATGAATGGTGAAACTTTATTAATATAATAAAAAAATAACAATTAAAATATTATATTTATTGTTTATTAATATGTGTGTAAAACTTTAAATATCTTATATTTAAATTCAAAGGGAGTAATAAATAAAAGCGAGAAACAAAAGATATAAACATAGTGTATATTCTTTGATGTGAGATGACGTAAGAAGAAAATAGGAACTGATCTTTTTGATTATTGTTTCAATCGTAAACGGAACTTACAACAAAGGGGTAATACACCTATTTATAGTAAGGTAAAAATATTAAAATAACAAAAGATGGTCATTTCAGTCGGTCAAAGAAAGATCTGGAGAATCATTATTTTATTGCATGTTTATCTTCGACACTTTCCCTTGATTAAAATCATCTTTATTATCTTGACAATGAACTTTACGCCGTATTTCGTGTCGTCAAAAGAGACACACTTTACCATCTACTAGATGCGTCAATCAATACCATGAACTACTTAAACGGTCCGCACGGTGGGTGGATCGGCCCACATATATCACCATGTATTTTTTCTAAAAACATTGGTGATTCATTGCCTACTTTTGCTGATGATGGCCGAGTTATAAGTTTTCCTTGAGAACATGCATTACATGTAAACTCGCCCGTTTGCAAAAAAATTCGTTTTTCAACGGATGGCCATTCGAATTTTGCACTATCTTTCTCATCATGACTGAACCTGGGTGTCCTAACCTTTCATGCCATATTTTAAATGTATCAGTAAACTTCATGTTTACCACAGCATAGGACTCAGTCATTGTTATTTTTGTACAATATAGTCCAGAGGATAACATTCTTAATTCTTCC
>NC_027754.1:41834804-41856925 GCF_000695525.1 Brassica oleracea var. oleracea | reverse complement strand
GTGCATCACTTATTTCAAATATCGTTCCCCCAGGCATTGAATATTTCGCTCTTCCTGAGCCCATAATAATCTTTGCATTACCAGATATTGTACTTACGCTTCCAGCGTAATCTCTTATTTTGAGACTGGAGAAATATTTCTTATCTTTAATTATCGTGTGCGTTGACGCACTATCTGCCAAACACAAATCTCCATCCACAGTTTCAAAGTTTTGCATTTTCTGAATATAAAATATTCATAACATATATCTTACAACAAAAGATATATATATAATATAATACAGTCTACTTATATCACATCGATCTACATCACTCATCGATACTCTCTGGTTCAACCAGAAAGTCTGATACGTCAAGAAGAGTATCATCATTTAAACCATGAAAGGATGACCCGGGTTCATCAGAGATGAAGTTTGTTTCACCTCTTCCTTTCTCTTTTCCCTTTTGGGATTCTCTATACAAATCGGCTAAGTATTTTGACGTACGACAGTTACGTACCCAATTACCTTTCATGCCGCATCTGTAGCAAACCTTTCCCGTTTGCCTTTTATCATCCCGGTCCTTTTCATTCCTTTCATTTTCGTGGAAGTTCTTGTTATCTCTTTCATCATAGAGACATAATCTTCTTACTCGTTCTTTTCCACGACCATGGTAACGGTTTCCACCACGTCCACGACCTCGTCCTCTTCTATTATCATAACTGGATGAGCTTGATGGTCTAAAGTCAGAAGATAATTATTCTGCTCCGCTACAAGGAGGACTTGCATCAACTCCGAGTAACGGGTATATCCATTCACCCGGTATTGTCGCTGCAGGATTACATTTTCAGGATGTAACGTGGAGAGAGTTTTCTCGATCATATCATAATCACTTATTTTCTCTCCACATAACATCATCCTCGAAGTAATTCCGAACATCGCAGAATTAAACTCACTAACACTTTTGTAATCCTGGACTGGAGATGGATCCACTCGTGTTTAGCTTTCGGTAAGATCACATATTTCTGGTGATCGAACCTCTCTTTTAAAGATTTTCAGAGGTCACAAGGATCTTCTTTTGTAATATATTCATCCTTTAAACCATCATGGATGTGGTGTCGTAAAAATATCATGGCTTTAGCCTTTTTCTCATCCGACACCGTTTTCGAACTATCAGTGGTTTCCAAAAGCCCGTTTCCTCTCAGGTGCATCTTTGCACCCACTGCCCAGGTCATATAATTATTTCCCGTAATATCCAGGGCATTAATTTCGAGCTTTGTCAAATTCGACATGATAATTCTATTCAATAAATATAGTAAAGATGGGAATTTAGGAATTTAAATGCATAATTTAAATGCAGAAATTAAAGACATAAAATAAAAGCATAAACTTAAATTGTATAAATTTAAATTGCAGAAATTTAAATAGCATAAATAAAATCGGGAGGCTTAGCCTACCACATGATCCAAGGAGTCATAGACTACCATATTGATTATTATTTTTCAAAGTCCGAAGAGACATGGTCTACTATTTTAACTTTTATTTCAAGGTCCGAGGAGACTTAGTCTACCATTTTTGACCTTTTATTTTTAGTCGCGGAGGCAAAGCCTACCACGTGTTTCTCTGATCGTGAAGGCATAGCCTACCATAACGATCAGTCGGGGAAGACAGCGCCTATCATCCCGAAAAATAAACGGAGAAGGTCTAGCCTCTCATTCCGGAACAATAATAAAATTTAAATAAATTAAATATATTATAATACATAAATTTAAACATTACCTCAGCTGGTTTAAGAACTTTCGGATTGATAAGCCTCAGTTGGTCAAAACCTCGTGATGATAACGTGTTGTGTATTATTAAATAAAAGTGAAAAACAAAAGATATAAATATAATATATGTTCTTTGATGTGAGATGATGTAAGAAGAAAAGAGGAATTGATCTTTTTGATTATTGTTTCAATAGTAAACTGAACTTACAACAAAGGGGTAATACACCTATTTATAGTAAGATGAAAATATTAAAATAACAAAAGCCGGTCATTTCAGTCGGTCAAAGAAAGATCTGGAGAATCATTATTTTATTACATGTTTATCTTCAACACTCTAGTATTTAAATTCATCTATATTTTTAGTATTTGGTCATACATTATTTAAGTTTATTCAATATCTATTAATTTTTATTTTATATTTAAGTGATTTGGTGGTGGTGCTATATAAATACAGCCCAAACGTACTGAAATGATACAAAATTAGAAACAAATGTACAATTTTAATGTGAAGCCTAGTCCATTATATTTAGGCCCATTAAGAATATAAGTCCATAAGCAAGTAAGTAGTGTCTTCTCCAACAAAGCCCTACTTTCGATCTGTTACGTTTCGAATCCTCCGGCGTACTCGATTCACCGGCCGAATCTCCACTCAAGCGCGTCGCGGTATTCACTCCCAAATCGGCGATAATGTCGATGTCTAAGAGTTCCAAGATGCTCCAGTTCATAAACTACAGGATGCGAGTGACGATCCAAGACGGACGACAGCTAATCGGAAAGTTCATGGCCTTCGATCGCCACATGAACCTCGTTCTCGGAGACTGCGAGGAGTTCCGCAAGCTTCCGCCAGCTAAAGGGAAGAAGATAAACGAAGAGAGAGAAGATCGCCGTACGCTAGGCTTGGTGCTGCTCAGAGGCGAAGAGGTTATCTCCATAACTGTCGAAGGACCACCTCCTCCTGAAGAGTCACGTGCCAAGGCTGGTGGCTCAGGAGGTGCTGTTGCTGGTCCTGGAATGGGCCGTGCTGCTGGACGTGGAGTACCTACTGGCCCGCTTGTTCAAGCCCAGCCTGGGCTTGCTGGGCCTGTTCGTGGAGTTGGTGGGCCGGCTCCGGGGATGATGCAGCCTCAGATCTCTCGGCCTCCGGTTATGAGGCCTCCCGGACAGATGCTTCCGCCTCCTCCGATGGGGAGAGGTCTTCCTCAAGGTCCTCCTCCGCCTTACGGTATGCGGCCGCAGTTTGGTGGACCGCCGCCGCCTCCGTATGGGCAGAGGCCGATGGGTCCTCCGCCTGGTGGGATGATGAGAGGTCCTCCGCCGCCTCATGGGATGCAGGGACCGCCTCAGGCTCACCCTGGAATGATGCATCCTCCTCCTGGTGGTTTTGCTCCTCCACCGCGTCCCGGCGTTCCACCACCGCCGCCTAACCAGCAGCAGCAGTGATTTTTTTTTTTTGAACACAACAGCAGCAGTGATTAGGTTAGCTAAAAGAATGCATTTTGTTTTGTGAAGGCATTGTTAAGGTTTAGTCTGATCTATCCTTAAAGTTTGTAGATTTGTTGACAAGTGAGTGTGTCTTTGCTTTTGTCTTCTTGTGTGTTTCTTGTAAGAGAGATTCCATTAAATTATCTCACCGTCTTATTGCATTACACCGATTTAAGCAGATAAGATAAAACTGTATTCATTTCATAATCCATGTAAACTGTTACGTAGCATTTTATAGTACATGGTGCGTTTTTTATTTGATACATTTATGTAAAACTAATGAATAAAGATTCAACAGTCATTAAACACGATACGGTTTTAGTGGTAAGTACATTTCTTGTCTTCGTTTCATCATGCGTTGCCACCGTCTCTGTTTCCTTTGCTTGGTGAAGAAGGCACCTTCTCAGATTCGTCTTCCTCAGCTCCAGTAACCGGTGTTGTAGGAACAGAAGGATTCGCAGGCTTAGCCATTGGGAAAGAACCATACTTGTGGAAAGGCCAGCCTTGGAATGGGAATTTAGACCTGAAGAAACCGGATATCGCAGGGTTTGTTGCAGGTTCATCATCGATCTTGACCATAGAGGGTGATGAATCAACCTCGGTGAATTCAGGAACCGGAAGTACCGGAGGATGAACATTTGTTTTCTCGAGCTTCTTCTCTACTGCGGCTGATGCTGCTACCGCCATTTTTGGGCTGCGAGAGCAGAGAACAAGTGGGGAAGTGAGGAAGGTGAGAAAGATCAGGCAGAGAGAGACTCTTGAGATTGACATTGTAGTAACTGACTTGTTTTGTGTTCTTGGACTTTTATATGAGAATTGTTTGTTTGATGGTGTTTGGAGTCAATGGTGTTGTAATTTATAGAGTGGAGATTGTAGTCAGGGATGAGTTAGGAGAATAATGTGTTGGAGACTAATGTTGGATGTCTACTTCTTACCTAAATCTCAATTTTCAAAGTCATGCTTATTGTCATGAGCTTGATGAAGATGAACCAGAGAAGGTGAGATGCAAACTGATTTTGGTATTAAGTCTATACTTCTGTTGACAAAGTTGTTAATTTCATCTAAGTTAATGAGAACTAGAACCTCACAAAGCAGATAAATCTGGAAATGATAATCAGCATTTAAATGATCTAGGCTGCAGCATTTTAAATGTTTAGAACGTTACAATGGCTGCAGCTTAAGTAGCCAAGAATGTTTGGTTGGTTTATCAGATTTTATAGTAATACATACATTAACAATGCCACAAAGGGCCAATGAAGTTTACAAAGTCTACAAATAGGAATGGCAGATTGTAGGACCAAAAACCTTTGTGTTCATCAACTTTGAAAGAAGGAAAAAAAAACAAACAAGAGATTCTGAGAAGCCTTTTTTTTTGGGGGGTTAAAAAAAGGAGTTATAACTTATAACATAAACAGTCACTTGTCCGCGTATGTAATATGCACAAACCCAGACGCAGGGATAGAGACTGCAATCAATTTTTTTTCTCGTGGGTTATTTCTTCTTGTCTGTTGTCACTCCAACCACAACATTGCTCACCTGCCAAAAGTTTTTAAAGTCACTTTTATCAAAACCTTCTTCTAATGTGTAAATAATAAGAACAAAGCTACATGAGAAGCCTTGCGAAACTCACCAACTTTCCACTTTCATTAACAGACATGGGGTTTTCTACGACGACTGTTTGGGTTTGAGACGGTGGTGTTGACTGCTGGAAAACGGTTAAACCCATGAACAGAGTAAATACACAGTTCCATGAAAAATTCTACAAAACCATAAATTTAATAACTCACAGTGGATGTAGAGGGCATTGACCCGGGAGAGGAGGCTGTTCCATTCGGCTGGTTAGTTGGGAAAGGCACCCTTCCATTGCCCATCTGCAGATGGAAACACACACAAAATCAAATGCCAATACAAAGATCTTTTGTACTTAACTCAACCATGCAGGAGTACTGACATTAACGTTAGTAACGAACTGGCAAACAGCGCATCTAACAGATGGTGCACCGTAAGGATACATGAGGGTTGTTCGACAGTTCCCACAATTGACATGCGCAGGCTGATTGGCGGGTGGGGTTGCTGTCAAATTCAAACACAGTTTCAGCAGACAGAACAATGCTGATGAAGTAAAAGACAGATTCTAGATGCATATATATATACCAGGGACAAGGTTAACAGTCTGACAGCAAGAGCATCTAACGCTGCTTGCCCCACGGGTATACATAAGCATTGTGCGGCAACCACCACATACAATGTGAGCCATGTCCATCCCTGCATGAGCTGTGTTCAGAATCCAAACCAAGTCATAAAATCTTCTAACCTCCCTACTCAATTATAAATGAAAGGGTCAATACCATGATGATGAGGAGGAGGAGGAGGAGGATGAAGAGGGACCATGTTGATAGTGTTACATAAGGCACAGCGAACGTTGGTAGCTCCTCTAGGATAGAGCAATGTATTTCTACACCCATGACACACGAGTTGGTCCTGCATCTCTGCTTTTTAATATCAAAGAATCAATCACAAAGACAGAACAAAAACGCTAAAATGTCTCAATACTAAACATAAAAGAGAAAAGGGTCACCTGATTTCTCTCTGAGGAAGACAAAGGAGCTGGCTTTGAAACCGAAACCCAAAATTCAATTCAAAGCCAAAAAGCTTCTGCATCCATTATCATCATATGAATCAGACGAGCAGTGTCAATTCAAGAAAAAGATTGGTTCTTGATCATACCGATTGGAGTTGGAAGAGGGATCTCGATTGCAAAACCCGCGAAGAGCTATATGCAGAGAGACGCCAATCCAAACTGAGAGATATGGACAATAAGATTTCGATTTTTCCCTTTTTCTTTCTTTCCTTCTCTGATGATGATTTATCTCGCAATTTACGATTTTGTTTTATATAATGATTTTTTTTTTTTTTTACTTGACGCGTTCGGACAACTAGAGCGGTCTTAAAACGCGCTTTATATTCTTTATAACATCAAAATTTGTTTGTTCCAAACGGCGGTTCAAACGTAGCTATTGGCTTACGCAGAAAACATTAGAATAGTCAGTCTTTTAACATTTTCTTCTTGTCAAAACCTAAAGCATTATGAAGGATTTGAACAATGTTTCGACAATGGAAAATAGATGTTTTTTCTGTCATTTGGTTTTGTAATTAATCGATCACAGAAGCATATGTGAAAGCATCAGGGAAAGGCTTCTCTGCTTCACCTTTTAAATACCTTTTCAATCATCTAAGCTGCTACAATCTGGACTGGTCTTCTTCGGACCCAACGGACAAATCAGAATGCAATAAATATATAAGGGGTCAAGAAATATATGACATTTTGATTTCAGCTTCTTATAGAAGATGACACAAAGTAAAAGAGTTTTGTGAATCAAAGAGGGGAAACACAAAGAAAGCAAAGTAGACAGATAAAACTCTAATTCCTCATTCGATGATAGACTGAATAACTCCAGCACCAACGGTCTTCCCACCTTCTCTAATAGCAAACCTCATCCCTTGCTCACAAGCCACAGGCACAATAAGCTCCACAACAATCTTCACCCTATCCCCAGGCATAACCATCTTCGACTCCTCATCTTTATCATTCATAATCTTCGTCACTTTCCCCGTCACATCCGTCGTCCTCATGTAAAACTGAGGCCTGTACCCCGCGAAAAACGGCGAATGCCTCCCACCTTCTTCCTTCTTCAACACATAGACAATCGCCTCAAACTTCGTATGCGGAGTAATACTCCCGGGCTTAGCCAACACCATCCCCCTCTGAATATCAGCCTTCTGAATACCCCTAAGCAACAACCCAACGTTATCCCCAGCCAAAGCCTCATCGAGAATCTTCTGAAACATCTCAACACCAGTAACAGTATAGTTCCTAGTCTCCCTCAACCCCACTAAATCAACAGTCTCCCCAACCTTCACAGTCCCTCTCTCCACCCTCCCTGTAGCCACAGTCCCACGCCCCGTGATGGAGAACACATCTTCAACAGCTAACAAGAAAGGCAACTCAGTCTGTCTCTGAGGGATCGGTATATAACTATCAACAGCATCCATCAGCTCGTAAATCTTATCCACCCATTTGTTATCACCACGCTTGACATTAGGATTCTCAGTAAGCGTCTCCACAGCTAACAACGCGGAGCCGGAGATAATCGGGATATCGTCACCGTTAAACTCGTAGGAAGACAAAAGCTCACGCACCTCGAGCTCGACGAGCTCAAGCAGCTCGGCGTCGTCGACCTGATCCTCTTTGTTGAGGAAGACGACCATGTCGGGGACGCCGACCTGCTTGGCGAGAAGGATGTGCTCTTTGGTCTGCGGCATGGGCCCGTCGGCGCCGGAGACGACGAGGATGGCTCCGTCCATCTGCGCGGCTCCGGTGATCATGTTCTTGACGTAGTCGGCGTGGCCGGGGCAGTCCACGTGGGCGTAGTGGCGATTCTCCGTCTCGTACTCGACGGTGGCGGTGTTGATGGTGATGCCGCGGGCTCGTTCCTCCGGCGCGGCGTCGATCTCGTCGTACTTTTTGGCGACGCTGTTCCCCAAGGAGGAGGAGAGGTTTAGGGTTTTGAGGTTGGTGGAGGTGGAGGTGGAGATGGCGGGACGGAGGGAAGGAGGGGAGATGAGTCTGGAGGAGGAGGAGCAGGCGGCTGGAGTGGATATCGCCATGGGGGGAATTGAGAAGTTAGGGTTTGGATTTGGTGGAGAAGACGGAGAAGATTTGGGGATAGAGTGAGTGAGTGAGTGAGTGAGTGAGTGAGATTTATCTCTTCGTAAGAAGATATATGAAGGGCTCTTATTTAATCCTATCCGCTGCAACTTCTTTGTCTTCTTGTTCCCATAAGCACACATCGTGCCGTTTTCTACAGTTATAAACGGCGAGACAATCTAATGTTAGGGGATTAAACTGCTCGTTGTTTTGTTATGAAAATGCCTTCTTGTTAAAAAATATTTTCTAACACCATTTGTTTATTATTCAAATACAAATTGGAGAACTACGAGAATTATTATACAAATGAATCTACAACTGAGAATTATCTAATTTCTGATGTAAAAACACTGATAAACCGTTAATTAAACCACTAGACTAAACATGTTTCCACGCTTGTTATTTGTTATGGTCTTATACTTATATCTCTATTTCCATTTTTGTCGTGAATTCTTACAAAAATTAGCAGATTCTTGTACCAGAAAGACATACATATTTCAGCTAATAAGCAACACTGGTTACGAATTTAGAATTCAAATAACACGTGAGTTAGTCTTTGTTCAAAACGTTGATAGCTAAGCAAATATCATTTGGTAGCTGAAAAATCAATCATAAATAGTTGAAATAGTTTCAAACATTTCAGCATTTTTTCTTACAAGCCCTTGAAAACATATCTCTTATGTTCTTTGATCCAGTCTCTACCTTTGCTTGCTTTATCTGCTTCCCAGGTTTTCCTGTCTTCTTATTTGCTTTCTCCTATAAAACATGGACCAAAAGAAAATACTTGTACAAGTCAACAAGAACGAACACAAAAGATACAGATTTTGATTTTGCAATGAAGCATACACACCTGTGATGAATTTGAGTATTCCATCTTATTCTCATTTGCATTTGGAAAGTTCTCTGTATTGGTTTCTTTCATCGTTGGGTCAACAAACTCGAGTCTGCAAGATAAACATGACATAACGAACACCTTTGTAAGGACGTATGGTTCTCTAAGAATTTCAGATTTTTGACAAAAGAAAAAGTACCCAAGATGATCATAGAGGAGCTTCAACCAAGACTCTGTCTTCAGGTACTCACCGACAATTGAAACTGCATCCACCACTGTACATAAGAAAGGCTATATCAGTTAAAACTTAAAAGCCATATAGCATCACCTCTTGAAGGCTCAATTTCAAGAAAGGACATGCACCATAGATGGAACGAAACGCAAAAGTAAATGATTTCTGTTCTACAACTTACATGTTTGCTTCTCGCCTTGAGCTGCATAGTTCTTGTCCAGTTCCGGAAGAGTCTTCTTTAAACAGCTTACCTGCGTTCATTAAAGTGCAGGCACCTTAAGTATAGGAATAAAATAGACACGAGTTGATCTGCATTATTGTCATTCCCTCAAATTCAATCAGAGACAAGAGTTATAGAATGTGAAACACAACAAGTTAGAGTCAGTGCAGCATTGCTTTATATGGACGCTGCAATTTCAGAATTTCACCAAGCAGTATCCAAGAAAGACATATAAATCATTAAACATGCCTCATTCCTGAAGAATATGCGTAAACATCGTGATTCAGACACATGTATCGCTTTCAAATGGCAAAGGTATCAAGAAAAAATTTCAACTAGAAAAAGGCTAAAAAAAAGAATCATGTTAAGACAAGAGCATACCTTACAAGTTAACCAAGCTAAGACTTTCGAGTTATCAAGCCGATAGAACTTCATAGACCCAACCTCTGCAAGAATTGATGAGACGCATTTAGTTTACAAGCAATCTGAAAATTGTGGTTCAGTTAAGCGTGTGAATCCATAGACCAAAAATGTACCTTGAGTCTGACAAACGATCTCCATACTCTTCTCCGCAAGTGGCAGCAAATGTTGATATTCAGGATATCCTTCCACAAACAAAATCTCATCCAGCTGCCTGAACTTTCCAGGATCTTCACCTTTCTACAGATCGACAATTAACACTTCTAAGAAACTGAAATCAGATGGGAAACAATATTGAATTCGAGAAGAGGCAGGGGAGCATAGAGCGACCGACCGACCTTCATTCTTGCCTCGTCGAAAATAGGCAACAAGATGAAAACAGGATCAACCGGAGTGGCCATGTACAAGCTTCCATCTGTAACAAAAAAAAACAGTCATGAACATTCCTCGCCTTGCATTGAATAATATCGTGACTCAAAATTCCTAGGAAGCTAATATACTTAATAATCAAGATCAACAGTGGAATTTACCTTGAGAAATGTAATCTCCCAGGAACCAAGAACCATATGATTGCTTAAACCATTGAATTTCTTGAAGCATCCCATTACTGAAAAGGTAGCATGTTCCATTGTCTGCCATATAAACAAACATACCAAAACTAAATATGATGTTTTTTCAAAAGCAATTACATAAGATGTTACTAACTGAAGTTTTTCTCTAGAACACTATACAACAAGCTTGTCAATAATCTACATCCCATTACCTGATTTTGGATGGCGAAGTGTTAATAGTTCTCCGGGTTTGTTTCCGCCACATCCTGAATCTTCACATATGAAATGATAACAAACGGCCATGTTATTTTAAGCATCAATAACCTATTATTATTATTATTATTCAAACCAAACTTTTTTAATCACTGATAAACACTAAACAACATATTTTTCATAGATATTCCTACATCAATGCATAACCTTAAACTCATGTAGGTTAACATTAAAACAAAACCTGAATGAAGTTAGAAGAGAGAACCTGAGGCAATGAGAACTCGTGTCTTCTCAGCTCCTTCCCACCAAACAGTAGAACTCATCGTCAAAATCTTATCTTTAACCTTTATCAAACCAAAATCCAAAGAATCTGACACCAACAGAGCAATTCAATTACAAATCGCTGTATCAAGCTCACTCAAGACGATAGTCTGCCCTAAAACCCAAGTTACCTCCCTTCAAACGAGAGCTAGGGCGATAAAAGACTAGAGATTGCGAAATCCCATACTACCAATTCGATGACATACCGTAATGAAGGCTCGCAACTAGTGAGGCGAATGAATCAGGACGAGGTTTCTTTAAGACATATCATCGAACAGTTGGTGTACAAAATACGAAAAGCCAGATAGAGAAATGACAAGTCGAGACCGGATTTGGCGCCATGGCAGGAAGTAGCGCGCGCATTCAAAAATGGGCCTGGGCTGTTGACAATAAAGTTTAGGCCCATAAACAAATAAAAGGAAATTATTTGCAAATAGTCCCCTTAACTTTAACAGATATTAGCCAGATTAGTCCCTATATTAGTTTTGGTAACAACACAGCCCAAGTAATGAAGAAGCTTCAATGTAGGAGTCTTGCACAATTCTTGACTTTAGACTTATATCATTGCAGGCTCTGAGAGACATCATCAAACACTGTTTCAAAAGAAGGGATTGCACATGCAGATGGTTTCAAGTGTCCAATTCGGGTAAATACATTAACATATGGTTCAAACCAAAACTCGACAATAGCCGGTAAGAAACAGAAGAAACCTAGTTTATATAACATAAACATTCAAATAACATAGAAACTACATTAACATAGCAGGGAACAATGAAACTTCTCTGGAAATGTTTAAACCATAACAAACAAACAAACAAACAAAAGGAAAGCTAATGAAAGATGATACTAACTACTACGACATAAGAAACCAAGAAACACAGCAGCAGAGGGAGAGTCAAACCCATGACACTCTTTAAATAAATACCCATTACAAAAGACAAAGGTATAATAATACTTGCTTGTGTTTAATGTTCTTCTTCTTAGTCTTAACAAACCCCGTCTCATAAAAAAAAGCCAAATCTTCAAACTGTACACCCTTTGTCTCTCTCCCTCCACAGGTGAAGAAATCCATGTTAAAAAGAAATCCAAGGATAGAACAGCTGTTTTTAAGAGAGAAGTCATCCTTAATGCATGACACGTTCATGAGCATAAACTGTATACAACACTGACTGGCTTCTTCGCTGCGCCTTTCAAGTAAACTCTCTCGAGTTTCCCATTGGACTGAGGACGCGAGACAGTTGTTTCTTGGCAGCTTTGTTGCAGTACGTTGTCTAGCTCTCCACAAGCCGCTCCAATTAGTCCTGCACCAAGAAAATAGGTTTTTAACTTTTAAGCATACGTGTAAAGCAAGAAACCGTATGTGATGGCTTCTCAGAGGAGACGGCTTTCCAGGTCTTGACTTGTACTCGGGATGGAACTGAGCTCCAACGTAAAACGGATGGTTTGGCAACTCAACGATCTCCATCCGCTGACCAGACTCGTCTTTTCCAGGGAATGTGAGTCCAGCGCTCTCTAAACGTGGAACCATTGCAGGATTCACCTCATATCTGTGTCGGTGTCTTTCATCAACAAAACTCCTGTTCCCATATCTGAAACAACTCCAAACAAAAAAAAAAAACAAGATAATCAGTTAAACTATAGGATGCATCAAGTTCAACTTGTTTTTATCTCTGATGCTTACAGTTTTGCTGATTTGGAGTCTTTAGCTTGGAAGTAAGTTCTTCTTGAGCCTAACCTCATAGTACCTCCCATATGCGTTTTCGAGCCCTGCTTCAAACATAAACATTACATTTTAAGTTATCTAAAACTCAGAACAGAAAAAAGAACGTGGAAGGGAAGAAAACAAAACCTCTGGCATGAAAACAACACAAGGGTTCTTGGTATTGCGATCGAGTTCAGTGCTGTTTGCATCTTGCAAACCGAGTACGGTTCTTGCATACTCGATCACAGCGAGTTGCATACCTAGACAGATGCCAAGGTATGGAACTTTGTTCTCTCTGGCGTATTTAGCTGCTAGCATCTTTCCTTGTACACCTCTATTCCCAAAACCTCCCGGAACAAGAATACCATCAGCACCCTGAAGACAAAATATTTACATGGAACCTAATCAACGATAGAGTTCATCTTGACATAAAAAGGGAATGAAAGAATGTTCAGACCTTAAGTAACTTCCAGGCAGCCTTGTATGCATCTGGATTCTGCAATGAGGGAATCATTTTGCTTTTAGTTTCTAAGGTTTCATGATTAGAAGTGATTAGTATAAAGTGTAGTAGACATACCTCCTTTTTCGCCTCTTGTTCAAGTTCACTAGCTGAGATCCAGTCTATGACAAGCTTCTTGCGCCTAGCCACAGAAGCATGCAAGAGCGCCTGATCATCAACACACAATAGTTATGGTTATCAGAAGAGGCTTAGTTTTGTGGTTATAGTTTCTGGAATTGATGTATAATGTGAAGGTGTACCTTGTGGACAGAAAGGTAGGAATCTAAGAGCTCAGTGTACTTCCCCACCACAGCAATTTTAACCTGAAACACTCAAAAAGAATGTAAGTCAATGTCTTGCTGAAAACAAGTGAGATAAACTAAGCCTGAAATGTCTTAATGGTAGCACATACAGGAACATGCAACTTGTCGCTCATTTTAGCCATTAAAGACCACTCCTCTAGTGCAGGCTCCTTGGCAACTCTGTATATGATCAACGATTCCCACAAGAATTAGTATTTGAATGAAAGAAGCAATGTACATAAAGAATATGAGTAAGCTAGACACACCCGGTAAGGTTCAGGACACGCAAAATCGCCTCGTGTGCCTTTTGTTCCTGCTCAAACAAGTTGAAATGTTAAGACATTGGTGATGGCTGATGGGAACAACCTGCTATAACTGAAACTTTGAGAGTATAGTGGAATGAGAAAGCTACTCACTTTGAGAAGCAATGGAATGTGCCAAATGTTGGGGCAATCATAGAGAGTGACAACGTTTTCCATCTGTAAATGAATTAAATCTTACTTGCAATGTTTGTATGAATAAAAAGAGAGATCAAAATTTTATTTTATAAAACATTCCATACCGGAACTTGGCAAAACTGAGAGAGCTTGGCCTTCACATTATCTTCAAGTGGCTACAAAATCAAGGTTTTTTATAACGAACTCAGAGCTAAGATTGATGACCAAATTAAATAAAAAAAAGTTACAAGGATGAAACCTTTGCGCTTCTGCAAGCCAAGATGTTGGGGCTCAAGCCAAGGCCTCTTAAGTCTCGAACGCTATGTTGCGTTGGTTTAGTCTTCTGATAAGCAACTAAACATTGTTAGGACAAGCCACCTGACTAAATGATATTTTAAGACTCAAGAAACTTGCCTGTTCACCAACAACATTCAATACAGGCACAAGACTGACATGGATCAAGCAAAAATTCTCAGAGCCTGAAAAATGTAAAAAACATCACTAAGACTTGTATACATCAATGAAAACATACACACAAACCGTTACTTACCTACACGATAGGAGAACTGTCCAAGAGCATTAATAAAAGGCATGGACTCTATATCTCCTGCAGAATTCAAAGAGTAGCTCCATGTTTAAAAAAAAAAACTATCTGAACAAAACCTGACACAGAGAGTTAAAATTCTCTAAATTAAAAAAAGTTACCTATGGTTCCTCCAAGTTCTATGACACAAACATCAGCTGGAGTTGACTGACCATCAACTGGAATCCTAGCCGCACGCTCAATCCATTCTTGAATTGCATCAGTGATATGAGGAACAACCTACAATACCCATAAAGGAATTTCAAAAATCTTTCAAAAACACATGGTTTAATTAGTATATACTATCAGCATGTTCTTCTACTTACCTGAACAGTTTTCCCAAGATAATCTCCTTTCCTCTCTTTCTCAAGCACATGCTGTTCACAAACGTCAACGTCTAAGTTACAAAAATCAAAATCAAACACTCCAAACTATTTTTAATTGCTCATATAAACAACACAAACCTTATAAACCTTTCCGGTAGTTATGTTGTTTTCACTGGTAAGCTTAATGTCCATAAACCTCTCATAGTTCCCAAGATCAAGATCAACCTTTCATTTAACAAACAAATATTCATTTTTATAATGGTTGTTGACCTAACTAATTAAATGATCTTTCTAATCAAAGAAACAGAACAATTGGTCACTGAATGTTGCATTACCTCGCCACCATCGTCCAAGACATAAACTTCACCATGCTCAATAGGTGACATGGTCCCAGCATCTATGTTTAAGTAAGGATCTGTGAAAAAATAAACATAACAAAAATAAAATAAAATATTTAACTTTCTGACAAAAGTCATGAGGATTTCAGCATGGGTTGGTTAACAGTGAAAGTAGAAAAGATTAAAATCTTGGAGTATTCAAGATTTTTTTTTAACTTTGTATGCACGCGTGAGAAGGTAGAGAAAAATAAGCTCCCTTTTCATGTTCGTTGGGGCCAAGAAATCAAATCTAAAACTTTTTCTTTTCTTTTCTCAGCTTTGTTGTGAGGAAAATAATCAAAAGCAAAAAAAAAAAAAAAAAGTGAAGAAAAGAAAAGAAACGAACTTTGCGTGAGAGAACAAGAAGGTGACATGTTCGTTTTACGTGAAAGAATTGTTGTGAAAAGAAAAGAGAGAGACCGATTTTAATGGCGGTGACTCGGAATCCACATGATTTGAGGATGAGTCCGATGCTACTTGCCGTGACTCCTTTTCCGAGTCCACTCACTACTCCACCTGAAACCACCACATACTTCATCTTCTTCTCTGCTGTTTCTTCCTTAACCACTTGGCTCTAAGACAGAAAGAGTAAACCTTTTGTAAGTAAGACTTTAAGTGAGAGACAGAGCTATAAAGATAACAAAACAGAGCATAGAAACAGATTTAGGGTTTTGTCCCCATGAATCTTAGAACTCAAGAACTCCAAAGTAATTATTGTTGTTAAGAGTTCTGACAAATTTAATTTCTACGTCATGAGTAATTATGCTATACAGAATCTGTCCCAAGTAACTAATAAAAAACAGAGGATAGTGTCTTTTTGTATAAGAGAAGCCTGTTTTGGTTGTTTATAACAGAGAGGAGCAAGAGCGAAACGGAGTACCCAAGCACAAGAATCTGATGAGTTCTTGATTTTTTTTTTGTATGTTAGGAGTTGAAACGATCAAAATTTAAGTAGAGGAGATATTAGACTTACCTAATATAAAACGAGAACTGTAAGTAGAGATTTTTATCCAAATGTGAAGCGAAATGAATGAGAGATATAGTCGGATGGTGAAGGCCCTTTTATAAGCGTTCCACTCTTAAGAGATGGTGTGTTTCATATTTTAATTAGCAACTAAATTTTTAGACTAATCCATCTCACTCTCTCTCTAGTCAAACGGAAAGGACAAAATCTCTTAGAGCATGATTGATTAATGGGGTTCTTAGGGCGGGGTTCTTAGAGGAATATAAGAAAACGTTTCTTAACTTTTAACAAAAAACTCTAAAGACCGTTTCTTCAATAAGATATTTAAATAAATATCAAGATCACAAATCTCGGAAAAATGCAAATGACCAAGACCAATATATGTGTCTCTAGCATTGGGGTATCTTTAATGACACACTATTTTTTTCCTATAATTTACACTAAAATAGGGTAACTTTTGCTCCAATGATATTACTCTATAAGACCATCTCCAACCCAAGACCTCATTTTAAGGGGAGTAAAACTTCAAAATGAAGATTTGAGGGTTGGTTACTCCAACCATGAATCTTCAAAAAAAAATTTAAAAGTTTATTTATTTGCATTATAATCTTTGATATTAACAAAAGTTACTAATATTTATGAAAGAAATAACTATAAGGACAAAAAAAAATACAAGATAGTTTTGAGGTTGTGAATAGTGAAACCTCAAAATTTAAAAATTTGAAGTTGAGTTGGAATGACACAAAACCTCAAAATCTGAGGATTTGAGATTGAGTTGGAGATACTCTAATAGAGTTACTCTATAGAATATAGAAGAATGTTAACACCGCTGAAGCAAAAATTATTTTAGCATAAATTATAGAAGAGAAAACAGAGTGCCATTTGATATGGTCCTAAGCATCCCACACAATTTTCTTTTTATAATTTTGTTTGACCAAATTGCATGTGCTATTGTATATATTTTACCTACTACCACACACACATATATATATATATATATATATATATATATATATATATATACCTAGTAAATGTTTCTATAAGTGTATTGAAAAATCAATATACCCGCGAAATTTTATCAATATTATGTTTGTCTCATCATTATTTTCTCAAAACAAAATATCATAAAATGAAAATAACTTATCGGATTAATTGAACTTTAATATAATTTGGTGAATGGTTTAAGTAATAGAATAGCTTGTTTGTTGCCAAAAAAAAAGATTTGAGAATGTTTTAAATAAACAAAACAAGAATACATTAATAATGAATACGTTAACTCATATCTCCTATATGCATATTCACTTCTCATATCAGATTATTTTTCAGTAAAGCATCTCTGAGTGTAAATTCATAATAACAGAAATGATTGTATCTTCTTTATTTGTGTCGGATCCTACGGATAACTTTGAGCCCTGTGAACCGCATACAGCAACGGTATTAACTAATGCATGCGCTCGCTCCTTTTTAAAAAGGTTTGAGTCTTGCACAATCATTGGCTAGTAAGTAACGATTTTTTCAACTACGTATGGAACTGCTGACATCTATACCAAACTGATGACAACGATGTGTACGTATTTAAACTTACCCAGAAAAATGTATTAGTATTTTCAACCATATGGAACTGCTGACATCCCTCCGTTTCACAATAGATGATGTTATTCTTTCCCTCCGTTTCACAATAGATGATGTTATTCTTTAGTGCACAAAGATTAAGAAATTTACTTTTCTCTAAAAAAGTAGTTTTAAAAATATAATTTTAAAATCATTCAACCAATTACAGAAATAAGTACAACATCTGATTGGTTACACGGTTTTCAATAAAGTTAAAAATAACATAAAAATATCAAAATATCATCTATTTTGAAATAACAAAAATCTTCTAAAACATCATTTATTATGAAACGGAAGGAGTAAAATGGATTCATTTCGCGGAAATAACATTTTAATGGAATTCACGTTCAATGTTCTAACCACAATATTCCATGCATCGGTTATAACCAGTTAACAAATAGAATAAATGAATTATATTTTTAGTGGCCAAAAGTTTGTGTATGTTACCAAAGTGTTGGTAATATAAAAAGGTTGGTTTACTTGTATCCCGAATTCAAGCTATTTTTGGTATGAAGGGTTATTCTTTCAAATAAGATTTCTAAAAACTGATTTCATGCATGTGAGGGTCTAAGATCTGAAACTTCCACGGTTTATCCGTGTAATATTAAGATAATTGAAGAAACCTGCAGCCTAACGACAGTTTTACGTCTGTTTCTTAGTTCTTACGCTCACCCAAGATTGACGAAATTTTGATATATTGGTTCGCAAGAA
Organism: Brassica oleracea var. oleracea; assembly: GCF_000695525.1. Taxonomy (NCBI): domain Eukaryota; kingdom Viridiplantae; phylum Streptophyta; class Magnoliopsida; order Brassicales; family Brassicaceae; genus Brassica; species Brassica oleracea. The sequence continues at coordinate 41,838,688 of NC_027754.1, read as the reverse complement.
ACAGAATAAAAACCAGAAAATTTAAGGAAATGAAAAGCATAGTACACACACGATATTAACGAATTTGTGCTGTCACTATGTCTCCTTGAGATCTCTCTCCTCGAATCTACTAGATTTCCACTTAGTTTTTGTCTTGCTCATGTTTCCCCAAGAACAGGCTTATGTTTTGAATGTGGTCCATTGGAAAAAGTTAAAATTCGATATATATATATATATTTCCTTTTTGGTAAAAAAAATTGTTTCAACTCTTTACCTGAAACCCAAACAATAGAAATATTTTCTCCCAACGAAAATTAAACCCAAATAGCAAAGTGTCTACTAAAAACTCATTTACCACACTACCAACAACTCGGTTACAAGATTGTGTTTATTTTATTATTATTCACTTTGGCAGAACTTCAAAATCAGTTATACTTTAAATTGGAGTCATCTACGAATATTATAAAAATGTTCAGAGTCCCGGAAAACCACTATAAATCATATTCATATAATTTGTAGATCATATTCTAGATCGACAACCTATATTTCTATGTATATAGATTAATTTATAATTTATTTCATCCATAAAAATTGACTGCAGTTCATAAAACTTTGATAGTAAAAAATCAATTTTGGATCCAATTTATTGTTCTTTGTTTTTTTATCATTTGTGTTAAATAAAGCATATAGTAATTTGTAAAGTCGGTAAACATTTTCTAAAATTTCTATACTAATGGATGAGAACAACATTTAGTTGAAATAGCAAATTCTTTTTGTTAATTCTGAGAAATTTGAAATACTCCCTCCGTTTTATTTTTAATTATCGTTTTAAATTTATGCATACAAATTAAAAAAATATTTAATTTATATATTTTCTAAATAATAACATCATTAACTGTACACCTAACCATATTTCAACTAAGAAAAAATAAATTAATAAAATTTACCTTAAAATTTTAAAATGACATTTATTTTGTAACAAAAAATTTTTTACGACAATACCTGAAATAAAGCGGAGGGAATAATATTTTAAAAATATATCAAATGGTAAAGAAATATTTTTTCGTAACTATGGTCAAAACATCACCGATTTTTACACCCGTACGTACATATGGTAGCCAGAAAATCAATCTACGTACCGTTAACAATGATTGCATTAGATAGCATATTAAGGAGGTGATTGGTAGTTGCTTTAGGTGCTGTCCACAGCCCTATTTATTTCTAAAACACCAAATTCAGAGCAATCAAGTTTTAATTTTTTTTTTTGAAATCACATCTCTTGAAATAACCCAGAGCCGTGCTTCAAGTGTATCCAAAAAGGCTTTCGCCTAGGACCCCCAAAATATATAGTTTTTTAGAGCCCCAAATTTCCAAAAATTATTAGTAGTATATTGGTTTAAGTTTGCCATTTATTATTCAATACAAGTTCAATTATCTACATTGTTTTTTTAAAAAATGAGTATTTTATTTTATTGTCAATTTTCCAAATTGAAAAAATGAATATATGTTTTATATGTCAAACTCCTAAATAAAAAGGAAAAAGTGCAGCTTTATATACCAATCTTGACGATTCCAGTTTCTGTCGCCACTGCTGAAAGAAGCTTTTCCAAGTTAAAGCTAATAAAGTCTTATCTTCGATCAACCATGTCACAAGAAAGATTAAATGGTCTAGCAATTATATCGATCGAGAGAGAATTAGTTAGGAATCTAGATTATAATAATTTGATTAAAGAGTTTATTGAAAAAGAGGGAAGAAAAATTTTGTCTTAGTTTTTTAAAGTTATTGTCTTAATATTTTTTTTTCAAATATATATTGTACTATGATAAAAAAAATTTTATAAAGGGGCCCCATTTTTATATTCGCCTCAGGCCCCATTAAACCTTCGCACGGCTCTGAAATAACCTACACCTGTACAAGTGTTCTGCAGAGCCAAATATCCAAAGCAATTTTTAGTGCTTTCCATAAAATTCTACAGCAATAAAATCTAAAGCCACAACAAAAAGTTTACATATTTTTTTTTACACCAAAAATTTTAAAGTTACAGACATTACCAATCAAACCCTAAAACAACAACCAGTGGCAGTTATGGTCTTTTTTCATAGATCTAAACGATCATGTGGGTCCACATGCATCTGATTTTGTTATGCTTATCAAGGAAATTTAATTACAAAAAAGTAAATGCATACCCAAATTTAGTTAATTCAAATAACTGATTGTCGCTGGTTTATCATAAATGATTAGTGAGAACGTAAACCTTTCACAATTTTGTTTTCCGTTTTTAAGTATAAACTAGATCATGATCCGCGCGTCCGCGCGGGTTTAAACTTTTATAGTTTAAACTTTCTTCATTGTATATATTTTTACGATTTACGAATGTTTAATATGATTTTATAGTTTAAATGCATCAATTTTATTAGTTTTTTTAATTGTTATTTGTTTTAGTTGTTTATTATGTATATAATGTGTTGGAAATAAAATAAGATATCTAATCTCTTAATGTTGAGTTATTATTTATTTGTTTTGTTTAGATATTATTTATTATAATTATTCATTATTTATGCCGAATTTATTTTTTGGCGCTTAATAATAAATAAATAAGTATTAGATGATATGTTATATTTTAACTTATATGAGATAAAATATGTTAATTGACTTTATTGTTTATAAAATAATTTATAATTTTCTTGGGTTTTACATGTACCATTGTCATAAACCCACCTAATCATTCAACTAATCTCAATGGGTAATTTTATATTTTCATTATAAATATTTTTCTTTATACAACATACAATATAACTTGTATATTGTATAAAAACAGTATATTCGTTATTTGGGTAAGTCAAACGTGATTTGAAAGGACTAATGTGGGATACCTTAATCGGATTTGAATCTTGAGGTAAAAGTAACAGTATACTTGTTTCCTTTCTCTAAATTAGACGTGATTTGCATTTTTTGATAATAGAATATGAAGTTATTGTAATTAAGATTGCAATTTTTTTAGTATAATGACTGCTTAAAAATTGGAAAGGTTTTTTAAATGTTACATGATTTAATTGCGCTACGAATTTATTAGTTTAGATTTGGTGGACAAAAAATATTTTTTATATTAAGTAACCAATTTTAGCATTTTTAATATATTTTGGATATAATAAAAAATTAAAAACAAATGAGTAGAATTGATTAGATACTAATGGATCGATTTTTTTTTTGTGTGGAAAGTTTTACAAATTTGGTATACAAACAAAAGTAGTCAATTGAATTTTGGAAATGTTGAATTTTATTCTGTTGACAGCACTAGCCGAGAAATAACCTAAACCAATTGTGTACGTGTTTCAAAACCAACTGGTATATAAAAGTATTTAATTGAATTCTGGATAGATGTAATTGGATTGTGTAGGCAATACTAAACCGAGATATAACTGGTTTTGAATCACGTTTAAATTTGGTTAATTATGGAACTATAATTTCGTTGGTAACTGAGTATTAAAAGCAGTGGCATTGAGGCGTACTTATTTAGGAAAACTCAGGGTTAATTCAAATTTGTACTTTTGTTTTAATAGTTTAGATAATAGAATTTTTTATGTTCACACAAAAGACGAACTTTAAAGATTTTCTACCTAAAAATTTACCATTTTTAGCGAAAACATATTTAGTTACCATCCTTTTAGCTAGGGGTGTTCAATCCGGATATCGGTTCGGTTTCGGTTCGGTTTTTTCGGTTTTTCGGTATTTCGGTTAGTAAAATATAACTACCATTCTAAATCCATATTTACTTCGGTTCGGTTCGGTTTATATACCATCGGTTTTCGGTTTATTCAGTTTTATACCAAAAAAACATAATTCTTTATTTTGGGATCATGAATTTTAGAGTCTTGTTGTCAACACATTCATTTATTAAAAAATA
>NC_027754.1:41819570-41834750 GCF_000695525.1 Brassica oleracea var. oleracea | reverse complement strand
AACTCTATTCGTTTATAGATAAAAAAAATTGTGAAGAATTTCCACTAATTGTTATCATCAAATTTATAATCTTTATTTCAATTTAGTCAATGCTAAATTAAAGCAAAAAGATCAAAAGAAGACTAAGAAAATAAGAAGCATGTTTGCGATGAATTGTTATTTAATTATAGTTCAAGTGTTTTACAAATCAGGACTATTTTATTACTGTAAAAAATATGGTAATAGTTATTAGCAAAAAAAGTAACTTATGATTTTCGTACGTTGTTATAAAATATATACATATTTACATGTTTCTATTTTTTGATCGGTTTTATTCGGTTTATTCGGGTTTATCGGTTATATACCGAACCATCTCCAAATCCTACGGTTTTTTTAAAATCATATCCATTCGGTTTGTATGGTATATACCAAATCCAAACCATATTATCTATTTCGGTTTGGTTCGGTTCGGTACGGTTCGGTTTTGCCATATTGAACAGCCCTACTTTTAGCGAACACGCATCAACTAGAAATTTACCATTCCTTTTCTGCCTTACAGTTTCTAACATGCTATTTCTCGATTAAAATATATATACTGTTTTCTTTTTACTAAGGTAAAATATACTGTTTCTTTTTATAATATTGATATCATCATAGTATTAGAAGAAGAAAACATAACACCCACCAACTTAGGTTTAGGTGTTTAGGTATCTCCTCGAGCCCGAGTCGCTCTTGTAAAACCTTGTGTTTCAGGGGATGCGAACCTGCGCCACTAACGCCAACATAAGACTCTCAACCAGGGGAGTCGCTCTTGTAAATATCAGCATTATTGAATTTTGAGAAATATCTCATTTCAGATATTATAAAATGGTTGGATTTGAATCAGGTCCTCTGATCTGATTGAATTTAGGTTTAATGTATATGAACCAAAAATTAACCGAATAATTACCATTATATCTGATATGAGATCAGATATTTTATTTTAAATAGCTAAATTACCCTATTCAGTTTGGATATTTAGATCCAAATTACTCAAATTTATCTAAAATAATAAAAATATTCATTGTATCTAATCAGTTATTTTTATCCAAAGTAACCCATGAATACTATTTAGTTTGAGAATTTTATATTCAAAATATCCAATATTGTTCATAAATACAAAAAATAATTAATATATTTGATTTATAATGTAAAGTTAGGTTTTCTTTATTTTCGCCCCAACAACATGATTTTGGCCCCAACAGCGAAATCAATAAGACCAAGACCCTACGTCCCAACAAACAGTAGTTACTTTTATCGATAGGGCTATTAAAAGTATGTGTTCTAAAGTTTGTTCAGATTATTCTATTTCAGTCAACTTTGGCCAAGGGTTATGCATATGTTTTTAATAGCAAAAAAGTTCAGATTTCTACAGATGTCCGGGGGTTAATTTCGGGTTTAGCTCATATATCCTTAGTTAAAGAACAAAAAAGCAGTCGGCACAATTTTTCCAAAACACTTTTAAATTATTATATAAACTTTTGAATAAGATCTAATGAAATATGAACACGAAAACACTTTTTCTTACATGAAGCAAAGAATAATTCCCTGAAAATTCTAACCAGAGAAAAACAATAAGATAAAAGACAAAGTTGGATAATGATATTTTTTAAGAACACCATACCGAAAGTGAGTCAGCAAGGAAAGTAGTAAAAAAAGGAAATATATTCATACAGAAAAAAAAAGAAAATAGATAATTTTATTCGTTGTGTTAAAAAAAATTATTTTTATTCTACTATTTTCAATAACATCTAATATAATATACACATCATTTGTCTTCGAGTCTTTCTTAATTAAAGATACGTGAAATAGTATACTATACTCTCTCCGTTTCCGAAATTAATATTTTTTAGATTTTTTTATTTTTCCATAAAAATAGATTTTCTATATTGTTAAGGTATTTTTTATATTTTTGGGAAACATTAATTGAGAATATTTGAATTGATTAAATTTCATTGGTGAAAAGTTATTAGAAAGTGTATAATAAAATTAAAAATAAATTAAATTAAAAACATTTATTAAATTCTTAAGAATCGTATATACTCTAAAAATTCTTACAAGCATTAAGTATTAACAGTTAAACTGAATTAGATAAAAAAAAAAGTCATGAGTCAAAATTTAAGAAAGAGGAACCTTCGTTATGAACCGAAAGGACACGTCAACAACGACCAACTAACTTACCTTCCCTCAAGCTTAATGGTCCTTTTGCTGGTCGGTCTCCTTCCATTTATGTCACTCTACTCTATTTATTTTCTAGCTATTTATTAGCTTTAGTTATTAGCCACGTGTTATTATTTTTTTTTCCGTCAATGGTTTGGATATTCATTCCAAAGTGAAATACAAGAGTTCATACATAAACTGGCGGTCTAACAAGATAATCCCAGAAACAAGTGCCCATAGAAAGAGGCAACTAGAACCCACACTGGAACAACTTAGAAACACAACATAAAACTAAAACCGCAACTAAACCCAGGACAAACGATTAACTACTACACTCAAGTCTAAAACATGTCAACTCATCAGACAAAATATAAGCACATGCCAATGATCGGGATTTACCGCTGCTGCACATAGCCATGCCACACGGTAACTTCCACTTCTACACTCACACCACAACCGACCTATCGCTGCTGCCTACGCCTGCCAAACGATAACGCCCAAGAACCTGAGATTTCATAACCCGACAAGAGGGATCGATACTCAATCAACACTACCTTCAGATACAGAGCTGACGCAATCATAAACGTCACATAGATAGAAGCTCAGCCACAACACCACTAAAACGGAGCCTTACCAACTGAAACTTACCGGACGCATTCACAGAAAAGAAACGGATGACAAGCGATCACTGCACTCACCACCATTGGAAGAAAGTCTGCTAAATAAAATGTCAAACTCCAAGCGTAGAGACATCAAAACCCAGATTTGAGCGAAAACAAAAGACAACCGATTAGTAAATACGGGTTTCAACTCCTGACCAACCATTGGTCACAGAGCCATAAGAATGCACACCAGATTTGGTTAGACACCGAACATCTCGGACACCATACCAACACCCCTCCACCTTGCAGATCTGAAAAACAAGTCGATTTATTTACCAACTACCAGATCCACGATGAAAGGAACAAGATAGGGCCTCTTGCATCATCCTTCAAGTTGACTCCCGTCAGATCTAAAGGGGAAAACTACCGACGAAACTCACTGACCCTAAACGCCGACCCTATTCAGAGGTTTCTCTTCACTCAACTCGCCAGAGCTCCATAGATCCATCATCCACCAGCCGCATCATCACCGTCATGGCCGAATTTGATACCAGAAGCTAGCTTGATCTTAAGAACGCCGAGCATATCGTTAAGCAGTGTTAAACTATCCGAGAGGGCAAAAGGAAAACAAGACTTGAGATGAGAAAGCCTCCGACGCCGGGAGAGTTCACCGAACGTCGGGGGGAGACCACACCGTCAGAACAAAGTTTTGTTCGAGAGAGAATTTATGGGTTTTTGATACTATACTATCGCTTCTTTTTATATTACTTTTACTGTATTAGCTACGTGTTACTAACTATGGTAAATCTAAGCAAATCTTAAAGTGAAATTGTACTAATCATAAGTATCTTAATTTCAATAAAAACTGCACTCCCTTGTTTTTTTTTTCAACAACTGTACTCTATTTATTTTCTAGCTATTTATTAGCTTTAGTTATTAGCTACTTGTTACTAACTATGGTTAAACAAGATTTTATATATTTTATTTTATATCATTTTATTTATATTTTAAATAATGTAATAATTCATATTTTGTAATATTATTATTAGTACAAAATAAAATGATTTCAAATGTAAAATATGTTTTATAATGTTTAACTTCAAATTTAACTTATAGTATTATTTAACTGAATAAATTGAGTAAATAAAATTGAAATAGTAAAACATTCGATGCAAAAAATGTAATCAAGATGTAGTTGTCAAGTAACGGATTTCAAATAGTTGTTTTTAGAGCAAATCGAGTTAATTTATCTACGAATTTGCATCATAGACATGTTAAATAGCAAAATTGTCATGTTTCTTCTTACCTCAAAATTAAACTAGATTTCAATATGGTTTCTCCAGTTATATAATTTGTTCTGTGTCATATGACTCACATCCACGTGGAATTCCTTATACTTCAGTAATGTTCATTGTTGCGATAATTTTAAGGGAAATTTGGACTCATAACTATAACGGGCCATGATATTAAGCTTCTACCCACAACAACACTTAGGCTACGATACAGTGTATATATTTGTGTATAATGGCCAAAATACTCCACCATGCGCGTGGAAAACTGTAGGCCCCACCGGGTTTTTCGTTTTGCCTAACCCCTGGAAACTGAAACGTTTAGAAGTTTTATAAAAACAACACCCCGACAAAGACGAAATCTTTAGAGAGTGTCCAAATTTGTGTGACTTTTGGAGGAAAAGGGGTTCTCTGGTGAGATTGTAATCTGAACCCGTTAACTGTTTTAAATACGCTTTGTCCCCCTACTATACGCTGACCCATAATGCTTGTTACACTTCAATCCTTATCTTAGGTTCTGCTTATACATATATCGTCGATCTATTTCATTACCTAGAAACCTCAGAATGGAAGTGGAGGTGTCTCCATTTTCTACCTGTTATCACAATTTCCCTGACTATACTATATAGCGTATAGTCTGGTAAACTTGTAATCCGAAAACGTTAAATGTTTTACATACTCTATATCCTGCAACAATACACTGACCCATTCCTTTGTGATAGTTAGACTTCACTTCTTATCATTTGTTCTTTTTTTCCATATATCCTTCTTCGATGTTATCACCTACAAACCTCAGCCGGCGAAATACATGTGTGTTCCCTTGTATGCATGTTCCCAAAATGTTCCAGACTATTCTGTACATCGTATGGTCTAGTCATATTGTAAACTACAATTGGGTCGGTAAGACAACGTATTTTGTGTCCGCATAATTTCTCAAATACGTCACCATCTTCCAAGGAACAGGCTTTACCATGTTATATGTATAAGCAGAACCTAAGCAGTTTGTTGCGAAATCGGGAGCACTAGTCGCGTATTTAAAATGCAGTATCGTTAGTTGCCGGATTGCAAGTTCCGCAGCGTTTTGTGCTTTTTGTTGCCATATTCGGGACTATTCTTACGGGTTATGAGTCAAGTTGAAATTTTTTGTGATAGTAAGCGTCAAATACACCATCAGTGACCGTGACGCCTTTTTTCTCATTTCTATGTTTAAACTACTAAGCAACGATATTATTGTTGTTGTGCCAACTTTTTCTCTGAACTGGTAGTTTATACGCAAACCATTGACGGGAATATGGGGATTTCATTTATCTTACACAAAAAGTGGAAGGTTACAAGAGGGCGCACATATGTACAAGAAGCATCGACAACTTATTTACAGATGCTTATACTACCAACATTTGGAATGCTCTAAAATACTCTTGTATACTGCAAAGGTTTTTGGTATACCACAGTATTTTAGACCTTGAAAATCCCATAGTTGCTGCCGAAACATCACACCATCTGCTAAGATGTGTGGAACAGGTGGTGCATCGCGTGCAAAGAGTACAGGTTCCGTGCTTTTGTCGTTAAGCAGGTCATGCAGAGAGTCTTGGAATTGCGTCCACGTGTATAGACTGCTTGGTTGTGCGACACGAGTGGGCGCTGTAATTGTACCTCCTTCTATTGGCTCCGGTTCTGCTCTGCCAGATTCCTCCATTTCAACATCTTGGTCCCCTGTCTGCAGCGGTTCGTCGAACAAGCGCCTCCTCACAGCACAACTACTTTCTCCATTCCCCCATATGCAGATTTGGTAGTTGACATGACTGGGACAATGACATCCGCACCACAACCAAGGCTGTGCCCTCCTATGTCGATGGCTTTCCCTTTCCCTCGATAACTCTCGCGGTGTGTTGGACTTGCTAGGCGGATGATTGGCTCGCAAATGACTATTCCATTTTGTTTATTTGGAATAGAAAGCACCGGCGGTCCACCAAAGTTCCCACCAACGTCGTTTTTTTGGTGTGGGCATGTCAAAGGTGTTTCCGACATCGCAAAGTCCAGCCACTCCTCCTCAAACCCTTCCTCGTCGTCTGACTCGTCATCGTTTTCATTTCTGGCCAGGATTTGATCTGTAACATTGGCATATGGGAGTCTCTGCTTCTCAGTTGATATACCATGTACCGGCTCCGAGACGGTAACAAAGATGTTTACTTCTTCGATTGTGCGCCTCATTTGAACAAATACCTCCACCTCATGATCGTCTGATATGAACTGCGGTGTTGACCCATCAGCATCGTCGATTTGCATCCAAGGCGGATATTGGTATGCAAGTTTTATTGTCGCGCTCGTTCCGCCGAGGCTAAGGGCTTCCTTCATCAAGTGCAGTAATTCTTCATATTCCAGACCCGACTTCAGGGTAATGCTCTTTGTTCCTTCCTTTGTTAGGGAATCGAAAATCCATTTCCCGTCATCCTCGCGGACCCAAGACCCCGTAAGTAACATTACGTTGTCCTGCTCCGTCATCTTCGTACGCACGGAAAAGAAAACAAAAATTAGTGGTAGATCGATTCTTTCCATTAGCTTTTCTAGTATAGAACCCTTGCTGCTTTATCTGATATCTAACTTTGGTCGTTACGTATGTTATCTTTCGGTTTAACCTTTATTATATAAAACAAGAGAAATGCGGTTCATCTTATATGTGCCTTTTAGAATTTACTCCTTATATAACGTACCCTACATATCATATTCACCATCCCACCTACTAGAATCTGCCCTCTATCAGAACTTTAATTTCGAAACTACATACCTCTTCGTTGTCTCCTTGTGCTTTTATTCCTCTTTTGTCTTCTTCTTCAGACATTTTTTACTTTATGTTTCCTATTTTTACCGACATGCAGTATGGAAGAGGAGATATTAATGGGATAGAGATTTATTAGTAGCCACAAGTTCTTAATGGGCGGGAATTGGTGATGTTTTGAATAATTAAGTGTGTGGTTAGGATATAGAAATGACAGACTATTCTATTATAGGTTTGGTATAACTCATTTACGCACATGCTCTTTTCCTTTCCTCTCCATGGACACGCACACACGCTTGAAAGGTCAATTCCGTCACTTTTGGCCCAAACATGTCCCTTCCTTGGGTCATTACTGTAGCATGGGTATATTATCTAATTGTTTTCCAGTTATGAATATACACCAAATTATTCCTAATTTTAATAATTTAATGCTAAGTAGAAATAAACTAACAGTTTTATAGTATTATTAACAAAATTGATTCTTGAAAATATATTGTATTTTTACATTTTAATGAATTTTAAATAGAGGAAATTTTATAGTTCGTAATAAAGAATCTTATATATTAAAACATAAGTCACAACTTTAATTCATGTGTGATTTTTTAAAAAATGGACTTAATGGACATATTCTTAAAACGTCATGTTACATTTAATCTCTAATCTTATCATTTAAATTTTGGGCATACCAGAAATTTTTATTGGGCTATCAATAATTGGATTTAAACAATAGATGATCCATTGAATTTATAGATATTATAAATTAAATAGTTATATATTAATGTTGTAATATTATACGTCTATATGTTAATAATTTAAATATTTGTCGATGTTAACTTTTAAAATTATCAAAAAAAAAATTTAAAATAACAAAAATCATATTATCTAACAATGATTAATCTTTACTACCTTAAACCAATGAAAACAAATTTTAAACTATATATTTTATTTTAAAAATTAAACAAAATCTAAATGTTTAATTATTTATTCGATAATATAAATCTATGAGGCGAAAAGTTTAATTTTTTAAAAACTTTTTGAATTTGTGAAATGTTACAATATTTTTGAATATGCCAATAAAAAATATTTTACTAATCTTTATATGTATAGTTACGAGTTTAATAATGAAATAATAATCCGAAAATATATATATAGAAGAAGATACAAATACATGTGAAAGTTTGAAACAATCTATTCAATGATAAAAATATACAGTAAACTTTTTATGTTTTAAAAATTAATATTAATAGACACATATATATTATAATATATACCAATTTAGAATTAAATAAAAACCCGCGCGGTTTCGCGGATCGAGATCTAGTCTCCCTTAAAATCCTAGTATAACAATATTTTGAAAGTTAATACTAAACTACATTTATTTTGAAAAAGAAACAGTACTAGTATTTTTGAACTATTTTTTCACTAAAATAAATGCAGCAGATATGGCGATAAAAGCTATATAGTTTTTAATAAGTCTGATAGCACACTAAGAAATATTAGTTAGTACTTAGTACGTAGCAATATCAACTATGGCATCTTTTTTCGATGCCATGAAAGCATTACAAAAATCCCCATGAAAGCATTATAACGATATTATTTGTGAAATAGATGGAATATCGTTTTCAACTTGGCTTACATACAATTTGTATATCCATTTATTATAATTGAAGTTCGAGACGAACATTCTGAGTACATGCTGCAATGTATATATAATGACAGAAATGATGATTTTGGCTAAAAAATTCTCGATGCATAAAAAAGTATAAATCTAGTTAATATATAATCTACTCAATTCTCAATGTATATACAAGTGAGAATTGAATAATTCTATTACACAATCTTTTGTATACAGCGAGCTGGCCCTTAGATGATATATCCCAAAACTATCATAAAGACCTAGACAGATGTAGAGCACAGGAGCATTTCTATACATTGGTTTGAGATGGCTAGCTCTTTATAATATAGGGCTTTGTTGCAACATTAAAACTAGCATTCAGAAGAAAGAAAAAAAAACTGATAAGTTATATACAATCACATGTGTTGGGGAAGAAGGTCAATGGTAAATGGCAGATCACATGTGTTCGCTTATATCAATACACTTTTGTTTGTTTGACCTCTTACCTTTTCTTGCACTCCCCATTGTCACGGGAAATATACTTTCTGACATTTTCTGACAACAGTTAAACAATATTAAAATATATTGCAATATTCGTTGAATTATTGGTTTATCCATCATATATATAGGCCACATCCAACATTTGAACTCCATAAATCATTTTATGATATGGGATAGGTATGTTTACTTCTGTCTGAGTGAAATTTTGGAAAAGCACTCATGAAGATGTTGTAGAGAAATACACACATATAGATACAGTGTTACAAAAAAAGATATACATTAAAAATGTATTGAAGATAACATCTCAATGCAGTTGGTGGTGAAAACGTTATCGATCTAGTGGTTGGATTTATATTTAATAAAGTATTCGTTTTAGGTCAATTTAGTACGTCGTCTCAATTCTATATATAAAAATTGTTGTACAAACATAATATCTCAAAATATGCGACTTTGGCTAATGGCATTTACTCCGATTGAATACTCTTAATTTTAGGTTTTAACATTCTACTATGATATAATAGATAAAAAGTTACTATTTTATAAAACATGAATAAATCTTAAGATCACATGGGTGATTTAAAATGGAGAGACCATTCACCAATCTTGAGACGTGAAAATGTTAGGTAATGGCAGCTGAGTACCTTTTCGCATGTGCTTTCTCTATCTTCTCTCCCGGTTCTCACATGCAACTCCTCATTTTACTCTGATACATATATCTTCCTCATATTGCATTACTTGACCTATGTTCCACATGTAACTACGACACTGATATTTCACTGTTAAAATGTTAGAATTTTGAATCTCATGTTTGAACAGCAATTACAGACTTAGTTATTGAACTTATTGTACGTTTTACCGTTTGTTATACTGTGTGCATACCAACTGACCAACAAAATAACCATTCACTACACAAGTCATCAGTCTCGTCAAAACAAACTTGCAGACCTGAATTCCTAACCACCGAATGTTATGGTAGAAGTAATAATAGATTTAGAAAAGAATATGTACGTCCAGTAATAATTATTACGTTGTTATTCCTCACTGCATTGGTCTATCTTTACAAGTTAATAATAAGCTATGCAATGATGCAAATATTTATTAGAGTTTTATATATCATGGCAATATATATATACAAACTCCTTTCCCAAAAAATAAAATAATATATATATATATATACACCTGTATATTTAAATTTATATCTGGTCTGACTAATGCAAAAAATAGTAGTGCGGTAAAGAGGGTTTAGCGATCGAAGAGAAAAAAAAAATTATGACGGTGAATATGTCGAAAGAAAATATGGTGGTTGTACAAAATTGCTAAATAATAAAGAAAAAAATGAAATTTCTAGTGATTTAAATATTGCACGTTTGAAACATAAATAAAATCATATATATTTCACAAATGTACACGCAACATGAATAGTACATAAAATTATTAAGAAAAATAATAATACATCAAACTTTCTTCTGTTGTCCTTTTTAAGGTAAAGAGTATTCTTTAATTGTCTTTCTTTTATGCTCCTATTACTACAGTGTTTGGTGGCAATTTTAAATGGTAATTATATATTTTTATACAATGTTACAGATCAGTACTGAATTTTATTTATATAGAATATTAAATAATACTATCAAGTATTTGAAAACTAAAGACCAAAAAAACTCATAAGTCGCTGGTCATGAATATTACCAAGTATTGAAAACTAAAGACCTTGTAACTGGAAAGACTTTGTCGTTAGTAAAACTTTTTTCTGAAACTGACGATCGTTTTTAAATGGTGACATCAACATTGATAGTTAACAATTTGTAATACATTTTTGAGCTTTATATCCAAGATTCTTAGCTTCCAGCTAGTTTTGAAGGGTTTATTTGTGAGATAACCCACACAAAAAAATCAAAATAGTTTTTTAGAGAAAGAGTAGAAAGAGAAAAGAAGAAAAAAAGACAAGAGAAAATGAGATTTTAGTTAGTTTGTTAATTTGTTTTTTTGGAGGTTATTGGATGCAATTTTTGTTCAAACTTTCACCTGAACAATAATATATAGAATGGTTAGAAAAGATTTTTTAAACTTTTTAAAGATCTTTCGCCATTGATTGTTAGTAGTTTCAAAGTTTCATTTTCAACCTAAAGTCCGGTATCTTTTGAAACAAAGTCTTCCTTTTTCTTTTGGATAATCAGCGTGAAGGTTTCGTTTTCTACCACAAAACAATGATAAAAGTAAAGTAAAAAAAAAAAATTTGAGTATTAATTTTCTGTGACTCACAAAGAAGTATTCTCAGTGTAATTGTCAATAATGGAAATGAGTAATGTACTAATGTTCCCGAATCTATTGGCTCCTTGTCGCTTAGCTTTAAGCCAATTTACATCGACACAGTTGGATATCCTCTGATGTATGTTACGAGGCTTCGTGTGTTTTGAAAATCTTTTATCTTTTACTAAAAACAATAACAAATTTATATGTTTTGAACTTCGGTGAAACCGTTCAAGATTGTTTGATCAGTGGCGTTGTATTTATTATTCAAACAATGGAAAGTTACAACCTGATATATTTACAATATAACCCAAAAAGTTGCAGGAAGAATAAAACCGGCGAAAATATTTTTTTTTCCAGAACCAAAACTCAAAAGAAAAAACAGAAGAATACAAAATCTAATACATTTAAAGACACAAGAAAAAAAAATCGATAAAACTTGAGTTTTAAAATCTAAACTACCAACTCTAAGCGCTCATACGACTAATTTGATAAGCAACTGAATACTGAAAACGGGATAAAAATATGATTACAAGAAGAAACGACATCCTAATAATCTGCAACCAAAATAGAGGGAGTCCCCCAAAACGACTTCACTAAAATCTACCGAATAGCCGTTTCAGTTTGATTGAAAGTAGGAACCACAGAGAAACAAAAACCACGAACAACAATACCACGGCCAAACTATAATGCAAAATACAACATGAGAGCACATGCACAAAGAGAAAAACCTTGATTGTTGTCTGTTGACTGGTAAAACGCTAAAATGACTTTTATTTTTACATGCATGCCCTACATCAATTCTGCCTTAACCATCTATTTATTAAAGATGATGATGTCTCTTTACAAGAAAAGAAAGTGAGAAACTAAACTAAAATTTTGATCTAGAAAAATAATTTATTCTATGAAAAAATAGAATTATTTCCCAATTTATTACATTTTACAAATTATATATCTAAACATATTTATTATAGCAAAAATGATCGTACATATCATTTCAAAAATTTCGCCCAATTACAGTTCATACTATCACATGTAACGAAACGAACAAAATAAAAATCTCTTCTTCATTTTAAAACGTGGTCTTCTCTTAAGTCTTAACTTTTAAGGTTGTTAATATATTTTAGCAACAAAAAAAAGGTTTGTTAAGCTCTTTTACAAAAAAAAAAAGGTTTGTTAATATATTTTGTACAAGTGTGCTTTATAATTGGAACACTGACGTCAAAATATAATAGTAATTGGAACACAATAAAAATTTGAACGTTGTTTTCATTTCATTTCATACAATATATTATATATTTTAAATGTTCTTTTGAGGTCGAAGGAGGTTTTGGTAGTATTGTGCGAAGGAGGTTCGATACCATACACAATTTACGACAGGCGAATTGATGAATGACACGGTATGAATTACAACTTGACTTGGGCTAAGAAGCAAGTCCAAAATTGAATAGCATACCCTCGTTTCCTCGTTGGTCCACGTAGGCGCATTTTCGTACTTTTACTATAAGATGTGACCGGTAACCATCAAACATCGTTAAGAATGAAAGGAAAATAATAAATAGAAATGAAATTTCGAAAATGACAAAAACTAAAGTTATTTATCAAAATTAACAAAAACAAATTTGCATTATAATTCTCTACAAAAAAAGGAATGAGAAGAAATTTTCTCTACAAAAAAGGAAATGAGAAGAAATTTTCTCTACAAAAAAGGGAATGAGAAGGAATGAAAAGAAAAAAATATTCTTCATAAATGATACTCCCTCCGTTCCTAAAAGATGTATGTTATGGAAAAAAAAATTGTTTCAAAAAGATACATTTTTTACCTTTTCAATGTATGATTTTATGAAAAATTGTAAGTTTCAAAAAAATTAATGGTGTTTATTGAATTTCTATTGGCTAAAAATTATGAAAAATTGTTATTCACAAAAAACAATGCATATTTAATGAGTTTTCTTAATATATGTGAAAAGTCTAGAATATGCATCTTTTAAAAATAAAGGGAATAATTCTTTTAAGAAATGTAGTGTTCCTCTCCGTTCTCTTGATTATCATTCAAACCCTATCACTTTTGACGTTTATTTGAATATTTTTCTTGTCAATTAATTTGGTGTATCTAATGCGAAAACTATAAACATACCAAACAGGTAAAACTTTATTTGAAAATATTTTAGTTAGTGTTTCATCATATATTACAATCTTTTCGTTGTCACCAAACCAGATACTATATACAATACATGACTTAAAACTGAAAATATATTAACAGAAATTAAACTCTTGATATTACATGTTGGATTCATATCTAACTCAACTTTGTTTTTGATTCCTTTTTTACATTTTTTGTTTATAGTAAGTCTTTCTTTGACATCTATAATATTAATTTTACTTTTGAAAAATAAAATATACTAACAGTTTAATATATTTTTAACACTAGATATCAAATAATCTAATTTATATTGCAAATGATGTAAACTATTTGTAACGTATGAAATATTAATGAACAGTTTAGACAAACATTATACGTCGCAATTTTTTTGGATATCCTTTTCCATAGATGTACATTTATAATGTGCAAAGTTTTACATTTTTAAGAAACAAAACTTCATATTTATTGTAAAAGTCTTTAAACCTCTGGCCATTACTCCATGGGGTTTCCACAGCCTAGGATTAAAAAAGACCCGAAGAATAATAATGGCAAAAGGTAGACCTTAGAACTGCGAATCTTATATATTGCTCTTTGGTCCACTTTTAAGGTTGCGGTTGGTGTTTGATAAGTTGGAATATTCTAATCTTAGTCATGTTTACAATTTTGATCAAAAAAAAAAAAGAAGAAAAGTCATGTTTACAATTAAAACATATTGTTAACAGAAAGTTAAAAAGGGTAATATAAAGAAGGGAAAATTGTTTTTCTAGAGCAAAAATATGAGAACTATGTCCCTTTAAACTAATCTCATATATTTTATGTTCCATTAGGCTAATTATTTTCAAAATGCCAATAATGCCATTAAAATTGTAATTTTTAAATATAATAAATAATGGGTTCGATCAAGCGGGATCGATCCGAAATTACAAGGTCGAACGGATCGATCGATCCTGATCATTATGCAGAACAAAAAAACGCGGAGTATATACTGATCGACCTGATTCATTTCACTCGATCGGCAAAGGTCGATTTCATACAGATCGACCGATCTCGAATTATAGACCGATCGATCCCCTGCCCAAGTAAGTATTCCAAATCGATTTCCTGGTTTTCTTCGGTTATATCCGGTTTGATTCCCACTTAATTTGAACCGACCAAACACGATTTCAACTCTTTAAACTCGATTTCCTTGGGATGAAACCCATAATTTC
Organism: Brassica oleracea var. oleracea; assembly: GCF_000695525.1. NCBI lineage: Eukaryota > Viridiplantae > Streptophyta > Magnoliopsida > Brassicales > Brassicaceae > Brassica > Brassica oleracea. The sequence goes on along the minus strand of NC_027754.1, from coordinate 41,820,191 downwards.
TCATCTCCTTCACGAACAAAAGGGGAGAAAATCAAAGTCTCAAGTTCATAAACCCTAACTCACTCAATTTCGCACTGATTTGGTAGAAATAATGTGAAATTTTTGTGAAATGTTGCATCTGTGTGTCTTAAATCTCTGTGCACCAGTAAAAGCCCAACACTCGTGGTACGGTAAGTCTTTTAGGTTTAGGAAAATTTACTTTTTCTAGATAAGTATGTATTCCTAAAGGATAAAGGAAATCGGGTTTTGAGACTGTTATAAATATGGGTCTAAGGGTTTGTAAGATAATTATTCACACAATAATAAGAAACCCTAAACGAGTATTTGCCTCAATACGTTTTGTTCTTCATTGTTTTCTTGCTTAATTCGTGGCTGTTCACAACATGAAATTTTTGTGAACAATCAATGGAATATAGAAGACGGCGTGAGAAAAAGGTTACCACGTTTTTTTTTGTTTTTTTTAAAAATCAATTTTTTTTCAAAATATGGAAGTGAATATTCCCAAATATTTTATTTCCGTATTTTAAGGAACTGATTTCTTATCCGTAGAATACAACTAATCTGTAGAAATCGGTTTCTACAGGTTGTTAGAATTATAGTAATGTGTAGATTTTGATTTCT
>NC_027754.1:41813827-41819431 GCF_000695525.1 Brassica oleracea var. oleracea | reverse complement strand
CTTACGTAGATCACATATTCTAAATATTGTAGATTCAATGAAAACACATATTCTAAATATTGTAGATTCAATGAAAAAATGGATTTCGTTTTCTACTTCATAGAATGTCATTTCTACTTTATTTAGAACACAATCTGAAAATGATGATTTAAACATTTTTAAAATTGAAAAAAATACCACTAAGTTCATATAGATATTTTATCAATAGTTACTATTTTTCTAATTTTTTTTATTGTAAAACTATTTATTAAATTTATTTTCAAAAATATTAAAGGATATTATAGACAAAAATGACACAAAATAAATATTAGTATAAAAAAACATAGTTATCATTTTTTTTTTGCAATAAAAACAATTTTCCCTATAAAGAATCATTATAATATCACCACCCGTGGGTTTTTACCTCAGTGCCTCATCATTAAATCCCTAATGGTCGTTAACAAATCAAATCAGAAATCTGCTAAAGAATATTATCTAATGGTAATCAAAATCAAACATTAGATAAAAGCAGGTCAACATTTAACAAAGAAGAATATTATATTGGCACACTGCATCGAAATATCTTATTTTCTCATTATATGTTAAGATTTTAATGTCTCATACTTCAAAGTAAAGTGTAGTTTAGCAAAAAAAAAGTAAAGTGTATCCCAAAACCTCACTACAACTTATTAAAAGTGAGCGTCTCCTAGTATTTTCGTTCAAGATATTAGTTTGGGCTTTTGAGTTTACGGCTCTGTTTGATCTTATTATTGCTACTAGATCTTAATGGACCTTAACTCATTGGTCATAAACAAATTTAGAAAGACCAAAGTGAGTTCCATTACAAAAGTTGTTGCCATCAAATAACAAAAATAGGGGCCACTTATAATGTACCCGGGAATTTTCTTTTAATATGTTTCTAGAGAGAAATTAGAATCTAATGAACATTAATTGATGTAGATACAAGTATCAGACAGTTTCGCTTTTTATTCTAATATTTAGATTATATACAACAACAGTATGGTGAGAGCAAACATGAAACATGATCCAAAGTTTTCCAAGATTTATGTTCTTATGTAACTGGTGAATCTGAGTGTAGTTGCTGTTAAAACACGTTTTCAATATGATGGTCGGAGGTGAGGACGGTGTTGCATGGACGGTGATCACGTTTGACGGCTTGGACGGTGGCCGTAAATGGAAATGAGTTTTGTCAACTCTTGTAGGCACCTACTAATCCTCATAATCTCGATAAATACCAAGCTATGCCATCACCTCATATTCATCCCAAAAACAAAATCACAAAGAGAAGTGAAGAAGAAGAAGAACGTGAGAGAGAGAGAAAAGAAAGAAACTTTTTTCTATTTTTTAAGAAAATTTTTTACGGGTATTTGGGATTGGGTTGAGAGAAAATTATTTAGAGAGTTTGGGTATTTTCTCATATTATAACGAGAAAATTATTAATTGATTTCTCCGTTATAATTGAGAGGTTGTAACTCCTATTATTTTTCTCGTAATAAATCTTTCTACCTTGTCCGTGGTTTTTACCCTTTGGGGTTTTCCACGTTAAATCTGGTGTTCCATTTATTACACTATTTCTCAAATTATTAGCTGCGACCCTGCTCTATCCGGTCCAGTTTTACAACAAGTGGTATCAGAGCGTAGGTTCTGGAAGAAGCAATGGCGGCAAAATTCGAGATCGAAAAATTCAATGGCAGTAACTTTGCGCTGTGGAAGTTGAAGATGAAGGCTATCTTGAGAAAAGATGGTTGTTTAGCGGCCATTAGTGCAAGACAGGCTACATACACAGATGGTGATAAATGGAACGAGATGGATGAGAATGCTATGGCAAATCTTCATCTTGCCCTTGCAGATGGAGTGTTGTCAAGCATAGAGGAGAAGAAGACTGCAAAGGAGATATGGGATCACCTTGCAAAATTATACGAGGCTAAATCGCTGCACAAATTTTTTCTTAAAAGGAAGCTTTATACTCTTCGGATGGCATAATCTATTTCAGTGATGGAGCACATCAACACCTTAAATACTTTATTTTCTCAACTCACTTCGTTGAGTTATAAAGTAGAATCGCAGGAACGTGCTGAGATTCTACTTCAAAGTCTACCAGATTCATATGATCAACTCATCATCAACTTAACAAATAATGTCTCCACCGACAGTCTAGTCTTTGATGATGTTGCAGCTGCGGTTCTTGAAGAAGAAAGTCGGCGCAAAAGTAAAGAAGACAGACGAGAAAATTCTCAAATAGGGGCATTCACGGTGATAAGAGGGAGATCAATGGAACATGGCTCAAGTGGGAGTCACAAACATGGTAGATCAAAGTCAAGAAGTAAGAAGACTTTTAAATGCTACCACTGTGGCAAGAAGGGTCACTTGAAGAAGGATTGTTGGGAATTAAAGAATTCCAACCCTCAAGGAAGTGTCGCAAACACTTCAGATAATGGAATCGCGCTATGTTGTGAAGCAGCAATTTCAAGCGAAAATAGAAGAAGGTTCGCTGATATATGGTTGTTCGACTCAGGAGCTACATATCACATGACCTCTAGAAGAGAATGGTTCCATCATTATGAACCCATCTCAGGAGGATCTGTGTACAGTTGCAATGATCATGAACTTAAGATTGTTGGCACTGGATCCATTCAACTGAAGATGTATGATGGTACAGTTTGTACTATTCATGAGGTGCGACACGTGGAAGGCCTGATAAAGAATTTACTATCTGTGGGGTAACTTGATGATCTTGGTTGCAAAGTTGAAGTTGAAAATGGTACTCTAAAAGTAATTAGAGGAGCACTTGTGCTTATGAAATGAGAGAAGATAGCTGTGAAATTATACATGTTAAGAGGAGAAACTCTGTCAGAATCAGAAGTATATGTTGCTTCAAGCGGTTCCAGTGAGAAAGCTACTACGGTGTGACATCAGAAACTTGGGCATATGTCTGAACAAGGCATGAAAATTCTTGCAGAGAAGAAGTTACTTCCGGGTCTCACAAAGGTATCACTATCCTTTTGTGAGCATTGTGTGACAAGCAAGCAGCATCGGTTGAAGTTTAGCACGTCAAATTCTAGAAGTAAAGTTATTCTAGAATTGGTTCACTCTGATGTGTGGCAAGCACTAGTTATATCACTAGAAGGAGCGAAGTACTTTGTGTCCTTCATCGATGACTACTCCAGGAGATTTTGGGTGTATCCTATCAAGAGTAAGGCATATGTGTTTTCAGTTTTCAAAGCACGGGTGGCACTTGAATCTGAGAAGAAGATCAAGTGTTTGAGGACATATAATGGAGGTGAATACACTGGTGATGTATTTAACCAATTCGTAGAGGGCATCAAAAGGCAGTTCACTACATCATACACTCCTCAACAAAATAGAGTGGCAGAGCGGATGAACAAGACTCTGTCAGAAAGAACAAGAGAAATGTTGGGAGCTGCAAGCTTAGAGAAGAAATTATGGGCAGAAGCAGTCAACACCGCCTGTTATGTGATAAATCGGTCGCCATCAACTGCAATTGAGTTGAAAACACCGATGGAGATGTGGACAGGAAAGCCCGTCTACTATTCAGACCTCCATATATTTGGGAGTCCAGTGTACGTAATGTACAATAACCAAGAAACTACAAAGCTATATCCAAAGTCTAGAAAGTGTGTGTTCTTGGGATATGCTGATGGAGTAAAGGGGTATCGCCTGTGGGATCCCACTGCCCACAAGGTTATAATCAGCAGAGATGTTATCTTCACAGAAGATAGGAAGATCGAAGAAGAAAGAAGCAGTTCAAAAGAAAGGTCAGAGACTATAGCAGTACAAGTGGAAAAGGAGAATTCTTCTGGAGCAACTCCAGAACACGAGGAAGCCGAACCTGCCGAGTTGGAAGAAGAACTTGGTAAAGGAAAACGTGTAAGAACTACACCAGCTTGGCACGAGGATTATGATCTGATCTGCAATGTTGCATATTGTCTTTTAACTGAGGACATAGAGCCATCAAATCTCCAAGAAGCAATGAGCAGTCCAGATGTTTCTCAGTGGATGGAAGCAATGCAAGAAGAAATTGAAGCTCTACATAAAAATAAAACTTGGGAGCTCGTACAATTACCACAAGGAAGAAAAGCCATTGGAAACAAATGGGTCTATAAGATCAAGCGAAATGGTGATGACCAACTGGAGCGGTATCGTGCTAGATTGGTGGTGAAAGGATATGCTCAGAAAGAAGGCATTGACTTCAATGAAATTTTTTCACCTGTGGTTCGACTTACAACAGTTCGGATACTGTTGGCAATGTGTGCTACATTTGACTTACATCTAGAGCAATTAGATGTGAAAACATCGTTTCTTCATGAAGATCTTGAGGAAGAAATTTATATGCTCCAACCAGAAGGTTTTGAAGAAAAAGAAAAGGAGAACTTAGTTTGCAGGTTAAACAGATCTCTGTATGGTCTAAAGCAGGCGCCAAGATGTTGGTACAAGATATTTGATTCCTTCATCATGAGCCTTGGATATAGCAAACTTCATGGAGACCCTTGTGCATATTTCAAAAGGTTTAGTGAAACAGAGTTCATTACTCTGCTGTTATATGTAGACGACATGTTGATAGCAGGCCCCAACAATGATCGTATCAAAGAATTAAAGGCATAGTTGGCTAGGGAGTTCGAGATGAAGGACTTGGGACCAGCAAACAAGATTCTAGCGATGCAAATTCACCGAGACAGAAATAATAGGAAGATTTGGCTGTCGCCGAAGAATTATTTGAAGAAAATCCTGCGGAGGTTCAACATGCAAGATTGTAAGCCAATCTCTACCCCACTTCCTATTAATTTCAAGTTATCCTCCGGTATGAGTCCTAGAAGTGAAGAAGGAAGGATGGAAATGTCTCGAGTACCGTATGCATCAGCAGTGGGGAGCTTAATGTTCGCAATGACTTGTACACGACCAGACATTGCACAAGCAGTGGGAGTAGTAAGTCGGTACATGATGAATCCTGGCAAAGAGCATTGGAATGCCGTAAAGAGGATTTTACGGTACATTAAAGGAACCTCAGATGTTGCATTATGTTATGGAGGATCAAACTTTGTTGTCAGAGGCTATGTTGATTCAGATTATGCAGGCGATCTAGATAAAAGCAAATCCACAACCGGTTATGTGTTTGCACTCGCTAGCGGAGCTGTAAGTTGGTTTCAAATCTACAGTCAATTGTGGCTACATCAACAACCGAAGCAGAGTATGTAGCAGCTACACAAGCTAGTAAAGAGGCGATGTGGTTGAAGATGGTAATGGAGGAACTCGGGCACAAACAAGAGAAAATTTCTCTTTTTTGTGACAGCCAGAGTGTCGTGCATCTTGCAAGGAATCCAACCTTTCATTCAAAAACCAAGCACATACGAGTCCAGTATCACTTCGTTCGTGAGAAAGTGGAAGAGGACACGGTGTATATGCAGAAGATTCATACAAAAGAAAATGTAGCAGATTTTATGATGAAAGAAGTCACTACTGACAAGTTTATTTGGTGTCGATCCTCTTGTGGCCTGAAGGAGACGTAAGCAACATGGAATGACAAGGTAGAAAGAATGGTGTGAAGATCCGATTGATCCTCAATCAAATCTTCAAGTGGGAGATTGT
>NC_027754.1:41804804-41813719 GCF_000695525.1 Brassica oleracea var. oleracea | reverse complement strand
TGCACCTACCAATCCTCATAATCCCTATAAAACCAAGCCATGCCATCACCTCATAATCATCCCAAACACAAAATCACAAAGAGAAGTGAAGAAGAAGAAGAATGTGAGAGAGAGAGGAAAGAAAGAATTTTTTTTTCTATTTTTTAAGATAATTTTTTACGAGTATTTGAGATCGGGTTGAGAGAAAATTATTTAGAGAGTTTGGGTATTTTCTCCTATTATAACGAGAAAATTATTAATCAATTTTTCCGTTATAATTGAGAGGTTGTAACTTCTATTATTTTTCTCGTAATAAATTCTTCTACCTTATCCGTGGTTTTTATCCTTTGAGGTTTTCCACGTTAAATCCGGTGTTCCATTTATTACACTACTTCTCAAATTATTAACTGCGACCCTGCTCTATCCGGTCCAGTTTTACAACAGTTGCATCAACTCCATATGTTCACCGCACTGGAGCTACTTTTGGCCTCAAATCAAAGAGCAACCATGTGGTCAACGTTTGAGATAATGTTGAGATTCAAGATGGCCTTTACTCTCAACTCAGAGGTAAACCGATGAGGAAGATTCTGAAGAAGGTGAGCAGAGAAATGAGTCCAAAAAGGCATGCTTGAAACCCTTTTTTCTTTTTCCCTGGCCACCAAGTTGAGTATTGGAGACTAGGCTCTAAAATTGATACCGTCAAGGTAACACACCTATCAAACCCACTTATTATAGGATGTATATCAAAAATATCAAGTACTTGATACTTCCACCAAAATCAAATCAATTGGACTGGGCTTGGTTTAAAAGCAACTGGACCGATTAAATATATATTATCTTAAAAATTAGCATCTGAAGCATATTAGTATCTGATTTACTGATAAGAAATTACTAATCAATAAAAACATACATTATCTATTATCAATACTCATACAATTATCTTGATAAATATTTGTAATTGATATAAATATATAAAATCTCTCACATTATTGATAATGTTTGAACTTCTTTAAAGTTCTCCATGAATGGATATATTATGTCAGGAAGATAAAATCCTTAACCCCTTTCCCCCTTCAAGCTTAATATAAACTCCTATCACCGCCAAACCATCATTACATTTCTAAAAAACACTATAGAACACATATAACATAACAAAAAAATATTTGACATATATATAAATTCATTGGATTTAGAAAGTATTGGGTTGTTTAGCTTGAGAGATCATCTGGACGACCTCTCTCATGGTCGGTCTCTCAACACTATGTTCTTGAACACATAGCATTGCGACAAAGAACAATTCCATGGCTTCTCCTAATGGCACATTGCTCAATCTTTGGTCAATGATCTTCACCACACCTTGTCTGTTACAGTTTGTCTGAATCTTTGACCATTGCACAATGTCTATCCCTTCTTCTCCAAATTTATCTACTGGTTTTCGACCCGTTAGTAGCTCCAATAGTACTACTCCAAAGCTGTACACATCGCTCTTCTCATCTATTCGCAGTGTATATGCGTATTCTGCGTAATAAAAATCAGGTAAAATATGTTTAGATCGACCATTAATACACGAAATTTTATGTAGGAATGAGAAATTGAATTGAATCGGTTTAACTAAACCAAACTCTAACACTGAAACTTTTGTCAAATTATCTCAGTATTAATTAGGCTTAAAAGACCCAAACATGAAAAAGAAAATTATTTTAAATGTAAGTTTACACATTTAATTTATAAGATTATTTTTTCTTATATGGATTTTTACTAAGTTACTAACCGAGCCAAACTAAGTTTATTTTGGTTCTAGTTCGGTTACTATTTATTCTGAACTAAATACACACCAAAACATCAAACAAACCGAACAGTAACCTAAATTCATGTTCAGCCCTAGTTTCGAACGTTACGTGTAATGCAAGAAACAAGTATTGGGGATCCGTCATGTACCTGGAGCGATGTAGCCGTAGGAGCCTGCGACCGATGACATACACTCTGAAGCTCCATTATCTTGCAACATAAACTTAGCCAGCCCAAAATCAGCGACATGAGCTTCAAAATCAGGACCTAACAAGATGTTGTTTGATTTCACATCGCGGTGAATTATAAGCGGCGAGCAATCGTGATGAAGATAACACAATCCCTTAGCCGCTTCCAACGCTATTTGCAACCGCGTTTCCCACTTCAAAAACACTCCAGCTTTCCCATGCAAGACTTCTCCAAGACTACCATTAGGCATGTACTCGTAAACAAGGAGATTCACGTCTTTGTTTGAACAGAAAGCGAGCAATCTCACTATGTTCCTGTGTCTAATTCTACCTAATGTCTGAATCTCTGCGGATAAACCGTTGTCGTGAGACGATGTTTTGCTTATGGACAAGAGTTTCTTGACCGCAACTTCTTCACCGTTTGGCATTAAGCCTTTGTAGACAATCCCTGCACCGCCTTTACCGATCACATTGTTCTCTTTAACGCATTCCACAATGTGCTCGCTTCTGAAACCTAGCTGTTGAAAACCTATGAGCTTCCAAACGTTCGAGCTATTCCTTCTCATTCCCCAATTCTTGACCACAGCTAAAACGATGAACACCAAGAAGAACCCTAGTAGACCTAACCCTAATAACAGCTTGAATTTCGCGGAGTTTTCGCCATGGGAATTTGCATTTTTCTGGTTGAGAAGCTGAGATTGAGACTGGTTTTGAGAACCGTTGCAAGGGTTTGAAGAGTACCCGCAGAGAAAAGGGTTTCCGAGGAATGACGTGTTGTTCAAGTAAACAAATTGCCCTGAAGTTGGTACAGAACCAGAGAAGTTGTTGTGTGAGAAATCTGCTGATGTCAAGCTCTTCAAGTATCCTAGCTCCGTGGGGATGCTTTGGTTTAAAGAGTTCCAAGAAACATTCAGATAGTTTAGAATCCGAACCTGCGAAATCTGAACTGGAATCTGACCTGAGAGCTGGTTATGACTCAAATCCAAGAAGGTCAATGACTGACAATCACCAATCTCTTGAGGTAACTTGCCAGAGAAGTTATTTCTGCTCATGTCAATCTTGAGAAGACCCTTCAAGCTTCCTATCTCACCAGGGATCTGTCCAGTGAACCGGTTCGAGCCAAGAAGAAGAATCTGAAGGCTTCTGAGGTTTCTGATTGAGCTAGGGATCGGTCCGGTTAACCGATTGTTTGACAGATTGATCTGAGTGAGACTTGATAACCCTACACTTCCCTCCTCTTCCTCTGGCACTTCTCCGGTCAAGAAGTTGTTTTGAAGCTCGAGAAGCGATACATTAGGCAGATAGATCAAACCCTTTGGCAGTTTACCTGTCAGAAAGTTCTGACCTAAACGGAATCTCCAGAGCGTCTCGCATTGGCCAAGATCTTCAGGGAGAGGACCGAACAAGAAGTTGTTGAAGAGAATGAGAATCTTTAGGTTTCTTCCGAAGCAGAGTGATTCAGGGATCAAACCTGTGAGTTTATTAGTAGACAAATCGATCTCGACCAACTTGCCGTTTGTGCCAAGATTCTCAGGAATCTTTCCGGTGAAGTTGTTGTGCCAAAGCTTGAGAACTTCAAGATCAGGAAGGCGAGATACAAACTCAGGTATCTCACCGTGTAGTCTGTTGAAGAAGAGGTTAAACAGCTGAAGCTTTTGAAGTCCAGCTAGCTCAAGAGGAATCTCTCCTTCTAGAAAGTTGTTGGAGAGATCTAGAGTCTTGAGGCTTGTCATGTTCCCTAACTCTCTAGGAACAGAACCTGTAAGCGCATTGGTCTGAAGATAAAGAATCTCCAAGTTCTTGAGATTCCCTAGCTCTCCAGGGATCGATCCTTTCAAGCTGCAGTTAGCTAAATCCAAGTGAACGAGATTGATCAATCTCCCCAAATCAGAAGGTATCCCGCCGTGGAAGTCGTTGTAGTAACCTAAGTATAGCTTCTGAAGAGTTGTGATGTTGCCTAGCTCGCTAGGGATCCTCCCGGTTAGGTCATTTCCATATAAAGACAGTAACGTGAGTCGCAAGAAACCTCCGTAGCTTCTAGGGATCTCACCGTTGAAGTAGTTTCCTCCGAGGTCTAAGTAATCGAGTTGATTGAGTTTGGTTAGAGACAGAGGAAGCGATCCGTTGAGGTTGTTGTCGTAAGCGTCGAGCGTGGTGAGCTGAGTCATTTGGCTGAAATCAAGTGGCGCAAGCTCTCCTTCAAAGGCGTTGTTGGAGATGTTTAAGAACTCTAGGCTCGTCAGCTTGAGGATCTCTGGCGAGAGAGTGCCGGAGATGTTGAGGTTAGAGATGTCGAGACGAGTAATGGACTGGTTCAAGCTGTCACAAGAAACGCCAGTCCAAGAACATAGAGAGTTGAAATTTGGAATGGTCCATGAATCAAGAGAAGGATCAAAAGAATCAAAGCTTTGCTTTAGAGAGACAAGGACTTTGGCTTGTCTAATTAGTGAGAGATTAAGAGATGAACTCGAAGAAGAACAGAAGAGAAGAGAGACTGATGACAAGATTAGGAAGAAAGTGAATATATTGTCTCCCATTGTTACATCAGAAAGAAAGAAAAAAAAAACTCTCCGACACGAATCTGAAGATTTTCAGAGAAGTGAAAGAGAAGAAGGGTCTTCGAAGAAGTTGCAATACCCTAGAAGGAGATCATCATCATTAGACATCATCATGTTTTCACTGTTTTTTTTTTAAATGATTTGGGGCTCACGATGTTCTGAAGTTGCTGCTTGGAGTGAGTGGATTAATAAGTGGAGAAGATCATCATCATTTCATGCCATCAGTTTTTTTTTTTTTGAATATACGAAATCATGTAAAATTATAATAAATAAATTAAAAGAAAGTGAAAAAAAGTTGATGTATCCAATGCATTCTTCTCCTTTAGGATTTGAGCTTTAGTTTTTTTTTTTAATGAGTCTTTAGCTTTTGAAAAAAGCAAAAGCAATATATACTTTCACAAAAGATGAGAAAACACACACACATCATCGCTTTTTTTCTTTATTAGAGAAAATTATAAATTTTAAAAGATAAATGCCCATTGCCTTCTTTTTACCTCTCTTTATCGTCTGATTTGATTTGTTTTTAGGATTATTTGAATTAGGTTTCATATATATAATATGGGTCATAGTCACATAGTCCACTAGGTCTCAACCAATGTTCTTAAACCAGATCCGGACATCGTACGACTTACCGGGTTGCTGGGTTATTAGGTGCGGGTGAACCGCATGTTAATAAATATTAGTTTTATTATATAATAATATATTAGCTATGTAAATAAAAATATAAAATAAAGTCTAATATTTTCTAAATATTTTTAAAACATAAAATAATAGTTTGGATATGTATATATTTTATGTTTAAAAACATTTAGAAAATACTTAATTTTAGTTTTTATATTTTTATTTTCATTTGACATACAAAATATCAAAAAATAGTTTAGACTATTTAAAATTTTCTCTAACAAGGTAAGAGTTATTGTATCTAAAATAAATCAAGACATAAAATTTATAAATATCTAAATGTCTAATGTGAATAATAAATTAAACTACAAATACAAAATAAACCAAAGTAAAAGATCATTGTAATAAATTATCAATAACCGAAATAAACTTACACTAAATTACATCAACTAATTTTGGTTCTCTCTCCTATCATTCACTTTATTTTTTTCGTGTGGCATAGAGAAATCTTCATCAAAATCTAAAAATCACAAATATAAAACTGAAAAAAAGAAAACCTAACTTTTTCTTGTCAGCACCTAACTTCTTAATTGAAAACTTAGATATAAAACATAATCAAAAACTAATTAAAAACTAAAAAAGAAGTAAAAGTTATTTATTAGTTTGACCGGTGGTTCAACTGGTACTGGTACCAGATTCTGGGTTTTTGGGGTTTTTTGCGGGTTTCTAAATATTGGATTTTCGCAAAACCTAAACCGGATTTTTTTTGGGTCACCGGATTTACCGGTTCAACCGCGGGTTCGAGTCGGGTTTTATAACACTGGTTTCAACATAACAAAATTTTAAAAGCTTGATTGGATGAAATCATGAATTTTGTGTGCGTAAAAAAAAAAGCAAAGTTTGTTGTAATCGAACCCTATTCTTACCTTAGTCCGAAATCAAAACCGCTATGTACGACAATTTGATTTTGACATAACTGTTAGTTAATTTGCTCAAAATACTAAAAGAAGTTGGATATTAATTAAAGATTTGCCTAACTTTGGGGGAAAATAGTGATGATGGAGTGAGCAAAACTAGGGGGAAATGTGTGCAGATCACTAAATAGGATAAATGTTGTGGGTAGGGAATGCAAATACTCATAAGTTTACTGTATATTTTTTCATTGAATAGATTGTTTAAAACTTTCACATGTATTTGTATCTTTTTCTATAAATATATTTATTATCTATACTATTAAAATAAAAGTCATGACTTATTTCATGTGTGATTTTTTATTTGGATCATCCTTAAAAATTTATTAAATTTTACATAACTTAATTATAATATCTTTTTATTTATTTGAAATATTAATAAATATCTTAAAGAAATGTCTAAGAAAATCTATCAAATATCTTTTAGAATCTTTTTAAAATATATTTTCGAAATTAGTTAATTAAAATTTTAGTTAACTCAAAGTAAAATTAGAAACTAAATTTTAGTTTAGTTTTGATTGTAATTTTTTTATTAATTATATAAAATACTTTTAATATATTTTAATGATAATAACAATTTTAAATTTATTTAATTTTCAAAATTAAATTTAAGAAGTATTTTAAAAGATGTTCTTAAAAAGAAATATTCATTTCTATTTCTAATTTAAAAATACAAATTCTTATATATTTACCCTAGAAATTATGACTTATTTCATATGTGATTTTTTAAATTTAGACCACTTAAAAGTCACACCTTTAAATGATTTTACCATGTTTAACTAACTAATTTACACATTTTCATAGATGAAACATTTGATCTTTATTTATATCGTATATGTAAGACTTTACTCTACTGTTATTAACGTCTGTATACTCCCATGAGTTAAAAAATAATTGGGTTTATTATTTAAACAACTATACTAAATTGGTTTAATTAATAAATATATACCAAATTCTCTAGTACGTAGGTTCAACTTAATTTATTTTTCACATATGTTTCAAATTTAGAAATAAAACAAAAATTATGCAAATCAGTATTTTTACATAATAATGTTTTCAAAATAAATTTTGTTACAAAAATACAAAATTTATAAAATTTATAATAGTAATATTATACGTCACAAAAATATTATTATAAAATTAGATAATATATAATGCCAAATTATATTAATTAATTGATATATTTTATTACATAATCTAAAATATTTTGGTATTAAAAAAATTCACACGGTTGTACGGGTCAAGATCTAGTTTCATTATTAAAATCGTAACTATATATATATATAAAGATTAGTAAAATATTATTTTATTGTCATATTCAAAGATACTGTAATATTTCACAAATTTAGAAAGTTTTTTAAAAATTAAACTTTTCGCTTCATAGATTTATATTATCAAGTAAATAATTAATCATTTAGTTTTTGTTTAATTTTTAAAATAAACTATATAGTTTAAAATTTGTTTTCATTGGTTTAAGGTAGTAAAGATTAATCATTGTTAGATAATATGATTTTTGTTATTTGAAAAAAAATCTTTATAATTTTAAAAGTTAACATCGACAACTATTTAAATATTTAGCATATAGAGGTATAGTATTACAATATTAAATTATATCTATTTAATTTATATTATCTATAAATCCAATGGATCATCTATTGTTTAAATTCAATTATTGATAGCCCAATAAAAAATTATGGCAGACTCAAAATTTAAATGATAAGATTAGATATTAAATGTAGCATCACTTTCTAGGAATAGATCCATTAGGTCCATTTTTTTAAAAAAATCACACATGAATCAAGGTTGTTACTTATGTTTTAATATATAAGATAGTTGACTTGTACTTTTGAATTTACACTGTTTGCGTGATTACATAACATTCCAATAAAAGCGAGAATTGTCATATTAATTTTTTAATCAGTCATAAGTAATTGTCTCTTATATTATACTCCCTCCGTTTCATATTAAGTGTCGTTTTAGAGAAAAAAATTTCGTTACAAAATAAGTGTCGTTTTTATTTTCAATGCAAAATTTATTAATTTTATGCAAAATTTATTTTTCTATTGGTTGAAATATGGTTGGGTATAGGTAATAATATTTTTTATAGGAAATGTACAAAATTAATTGTTTTCTTAATCCGTGTGCCGAAACCTAAAACGACACTTATAATGAAACAGAGGGAGTACCAATTAAGAAAAACACTGAACTTAAAAAAAACCTTCACTTTTGGTAATATAATCCACATTTTATCAAAAAAAAAAAACACTGAACTGGCTTTATAATTTTCTAAAAAATCGTTACATAGAAAAAAAGAAACACTCATACAGTATCATAAAGAGGACACACACTCACATGTTGCTAATATCAAACCATATAATTACTCTATATTATGAAATAAACATCGTACCTTTATGTCATTCAAATGTTTTATGTTCCATTAACTAAAGATCAAAATCTAATCCATCAGATTTAAGAGGCCAAGCATTGTCTTTGTCCAACCACTAAACTAGTACAATGATATTCCGTGTTTTTAACGGTTTTAAACTCGTTTTGGAGCAAATAAATGGTCGGTTTTAATTAATGTTTTGGTCTATTTGATGCGTTTTGGTGTTCTTAAGTGTAATATGCAGGTTACTAGATAGCTTGAAAGAAAAGAACGCATTCGGGATTTATTCAGAAGCAAGATGGACCGAACAAGAAGTATTGATCGCACAGAGCCACAGATCGACCGATCCGGACAACGTGGATCGACCGATCCCACGCCTTCATGCCCTAGATCGACCGATCCGGTCCATGTGGATCGACCGATC
>NC_027754.1:41797268-41801106 GCF_000695525.1 Brassica oleracea var. oleracea | reverse complement strand
TTGATTCGCTGTAGCTATTAACTTGTCTGCAACTCTACGTGTGATCATCGGTCCCTGTGGATTCGATCCCGCATTACTACTGCGTACTTTACTGTGCACTTGCAGTTAGATAATCGGGTTAAAACTCGAGACATCATACAAACCAAAGTAACTAGAATCTTTGGTAATTGTGCTGCTCTTTTTGTTTTTTGTTGTTTTAGAAGAAATTAATAACTTCTCTGTCAAGGATTCTGTTTCTGTACCCAATGTTTCAACAGCTTAAGCTCCTCGAAATTTTCACACCATGAACCTGCAAAAAGATACTTATTTATATGTACATGCAAATCTTCAATGATTATCAAATTATTTCGTAAACTGCCCTTTCCGATTATTTTCCCCTTTTCTATGATATATTTTTTTTTTTGAAAAAGACGCATCAGATTTATAAGATAAACTACAGTACCAACTTGATATGGTATATATATGATCTAAAGAGAAACTATTTATATGGAAAAAACATAGACTAACTCAGAGCTAGTTTTACAAATATAACGGCTAATTCATTTTGTGGATAAAAAGATCAAATTCAAATACATTCACTATAGGTTTAGTCATAGTTGACAACTGCAGATTAATTATAAATAGTTAAAATACCGGTTTCTTTCATACGGTTTATAGATAGGTCTGAGTTTCAATTTAGAATTTTCTAGTTGTTCTAATAAAATAACATCTGAAATAAGTAATACCTATAACGCAATTAAGATAGTGAAAGTTCTTGGTTGGTTTAACTCGTAAATATAATTTGGAAGAAATATTAGTTATTTCAAGCATGCATATCTCATCCAACTATTTTTTTGTAATGACCTATATTGTTTTCTCGTTTAAGAGCTAGAAGAGTTTTTTCTTCGAATGAGAGAGTATATTCATTGATGCAATTTAAATGTACAAAATAAGTTGAAGGGAATACAAAATTATATTCATAAGGTAAAATGCTCACCATGAAACGATGTAAGAAACAATACAACAATAAGGATTTAGTATGAAAAATCGGTTAAAAAAAAAACAATAAGGATTTAAACTTCGAAAATACTTGGCGTGGGAAAATGTGATAAAGAATACCTTATAATTCATTTGTTTATTAGTGAAAATCCAAACCAAATCTATCCATCTTTTATTTTTGATGGGCTCTTTTTAGTTTAGTAATTTGAGCAAATTAACTCTAACTGTTATAGCTTATTGTTTGAAGATCCATAATTTTTTTGATACATTAATTGAACACTAGGTTGCGCGGGTTTTTGTTTTCATTTATTTTTATATAAATATTTAATATATATTATAATATATATGTGTTTATCAATTTTTAAAACATAATAAGTTTAAAGTTAATTTGCTCAAAATACTAAAAGAAGTTGGATATTAAGGATTTGCCTAACTTTGGGGGAAAATAGTTTATTCGGTTTTAGATTATTGAGATGCCTAAAGTTTGAGAAGAACAAAGAGGAGGCCCTCCCCCATCAACTTTGCTGGCCTAAAGTGAAAAGAAAAGCCGAAGACAGCTGATTATTCATTTGGAGCATGCTGCTTTTTTTTTCTAAAATGAACGTCTCGATCTTTTACTTTTAATTGCTGTGAAGCATATGAAAACTTTCAGAATGAAATTTAAGATAGAAAACACATAAGCATATTAGTTCGACTAAATCATGAACGTCTCAATCTTTTACTTTTAGTTTTCTTCAAGCATATGAAAACTTCCATAATGAAATTTAAGAAAGAAAACACTTAAGAATAGTTAATTCAACTAACAATGAATAAAATATTCATCTGGTTTTGAATATGGATATACAACCCTCGATAACCCAACATGCAGCGAAAGAGACCTCAGTCTCATCGCCCCTTATGGCAGAAACTTTGGCTGTCTTCTCAGCCATGACCTTTGCCCTCTCCATTGGTATTGAAACTGCCTCAATCTTTTCGGACTCTCAGACCCTAATCAACTCGATCAACAAGAAAGAGATGAAGTTGGAGATCTATGGCGCAATCAATGATATCTACCTTCTGGCGTCTTCATTCAAGTCGATCTCTTTTCTGTTTATTCCGAGAACGGCAAATGTTAGGGCCGATTTAATTGCTAAACAAGCCCTTTGGGCAACAAACCCACTCTAAGTTTCTTTAATGAAATCACTGTTTTACAAAAAAAGGATATACAACCCTCGTTTATATTTAGTGATTGCTGAGAAGTGAGAACTACAAATGTTGTCACGGACTGGACTAATTTAACGCTGGCATTATTGGTTTTAGACTACGTGTATGAACATTTTTTTATTTTAGTTAGTAGGCCTAGGTCCGGCTTACTCCTTTTGACTATGCAGGTTACTGCACCGCAAAAAATTGTCTGACATATATATCGTAATTATGATGGATTTCACTGGTCCAAACAAGTAGGATTGGAATACAACTGATTTTATATGAATGAAGACTAACATAAGTTCATGATTTTTTTGTTTTTTTGCCAAGAATTTGAGTTCATGGATATTTAAGCATACTATAACATCATTGACGGAAAACGCATGAACAACCACCGATGAAGGACCCGAATCCATCATTTTCTATTTATATGTTCTCAGGTGGATATGAAATTTGACGTTGTAGGAACCAATGTTTCCACAAAAGAATTAAAGAAGTACATGGACATCTTTCTAGGGACTAGGGTACCAACTGCATTTCTACATGTTTTGTTGCGCATGTAATTTAGAGAAACGAGAGTTGGTGGCTTCTTCTTTTTATCTTTTCAAATTGCAAAACTTTTTTTTTGGTACCATTGTTCGACTTTATTTCAATTGCAAAACTTTCTCAGTAAATGGCTATGGTTTTGAATTGAGACTTTATGGAGTGGTTACTTTTTTCTTATAACCTTACTAGTAAATGGCTACGGGTTCGACTTTGTCTCTTTTCCTCATGAATTTGTTTTGCAATTTTTCTCTTGGTATTTCTGTTTTTTTTTGAGGTTTTCATTGGCGTGCATTGACGCTTTTCTTAGAAGAAACATTTGTAGATGAAAAGGAATACAATTTGCCAAAAATGTAAGTATTTTCAATATTTTTCCATTAAAATAAAATACATCTTAAATGATTTAAAAGATAAAATAAAGATAAATTGCATCCTATACATACAACTTTTTTCTTAATTAGGTAAATACCCAAAATCTCACATAATGGTGCTTTGATTGCTAGACACTAAAATTTAATGTTATAGGTAGATTGCTAATATTCATATTCTTTTTGTATAATGAGCCAATTGACTCAAAGATAAATATCAAAATAATAAAATTATTTCTGTTAATTAAAAAGGTTAGCTTTTTGAAGAATTGTTGCTGTATAAAAGATTCTAAGACAGATGTTTCATTTTTAGGTTGGTCCGAGATCGCCAATTTACTAACTACTAACTCTTTAGTAAACCGACTAAAATATTTAAACCGAACCGTTAAGATTTCAAATGGTTATGATCTAAGGAGGGAGCGAACGGAAACTTCGGAAAATATCAAACATGTTATGAAATAACTTATAATTTATAGTATCGAGAAATTTAAATAAGAGTAGAATTTAATACTCGTAGGAAGCAAATAACACTAGTATAAGGGAGAGAGTTTATTATAAGGAAGAAGAAGAAGATGTAATGATTCTTTGATTATAAACTATTGTTCTTGTTTTTGGTGTACAAAAGAGTGAGATGAGTGATGATATTTATAGTGAACAACAATACATAAAATAACAAAGATGGTGCTTAATTTGGTAAATGAGTGGGTGATCATAGTGTTTGATGAGTAGATGATCATAGTGCTTGAGTTGGTAAAGGGGTGGAT
>NC_027754.1:41777312-41793648 GCF_000695525.1 Brassica oleracea var. oleracea | reverse complement strand
ATACCCGTAGGAAGCAAATAACACTAGTATAAGGGAGAGAGTTTATTATAAGGAAGAAGAAGAAGATGTAATGATTCTTTGATTATAAACTATTGTTCTTGTTTTTGGTGTACAAAAGAGTGAGATGAGTGATGATATTTATAGTGAACAACAATACATAAAATAACAAAGATGGTGCTTAATTTGGTAAATGAGTGGGTGATCATAGTGTTTGATGAGTAGATGATCATAGTGCTTGAGTTGGTAAAGGGGTGGATAATCATAGTGCTTGAGTTTGGTAAATAAGTGGATGATCATTTCAATGCTTATCTTATAACAAAACATACTATTATTTTGTTATGCCTTAATTTGTATAATAGAACATAGCGATCATATATAATCGCGTGATATTGCAAGATGATTTCGAGATTTCTAGAGAGAAGAAAATTGAAGCTATCGGTTTGATAGATTAACTCGCCAGAAACTTGAAACACATGAATCCTTGATATATGTAAGTTATCAGTCTGACAGATAGTAATATCTTTAGTTCACACCTCAGTCCTCACAGTTCTGTTTCAACCCTAAAACCATTTTTATATTTACTGTTGTGTGTGTTAGTTGAATTAGTTCATTGATTAGGCTCACAAGTGCTAATCTCAGTTCATTTCAGCTGGGATAAAAAAGGAATTTCATTTATTTACAGAAAGAATTTTTAAATTGTAAAAAAGGTTATGAGATGATCCTGTCAATTCTTCACTTTCTGGTGTAGTCTCGTCTTGTTCTTTCACTTTATTGTGTTTCTTTTGTTCTGCGGTAATGATGTGTCTCCACTGTTGTATAAGTCTATGCTATGCTATGGCAGGTCTGTTCTTTTATGATAATGGGCTTATTCGGCATTGCGGACTTAAGAAATGTATCAAAACACATTCCCTATAAGATTTAGCTCAATCAAGGCCTCTAAAAAACTATTCACTCAAAAATGTTAAGCATGCTCTATGTATAATTGGAATCGTATCACATTAAGAAGACAACCTTTAATTATTTGTTTGAATAACAAAGACCTGTGCCACACAAAGTGATTGCGTATAACATAATTAATTTGGATCAATACATTGATAGTTTCGCAAAATGTTTTGCAACACAATGAGAATATACTTGTACTCCACTTAAACAACTTTAAGCTATTTTTATCTTTGCAAAATATAAACTAAAACTTTCGTAGTGTCAATGTGTCACCTACATAACTAAACCCAAGAGATTGACCAAGATCAACCTCTGCTGTTTCTTAAACGTCTGCTTCTAGTTGCTCCATACGCAAAATGGATGGACCAAGATTAACCTCCATTTTGAAAGTTGCTTAGAGAATGATTAGTTTCTGATTTATTCTAAAAAAGAAAGGCATGTAATTAACGCTCATGACAGTTTTTGTTTAAAGGTTCAATAAAAAAATGCTTCTCGGTATCAAATAATAGAGGGGCAATGAAACTAGACGAGTGCTTAATATCCTGTCCAAAAAACTACATAGAGACTGCAAGTTTCAAAAACTCTTCGATCATTAAGAAACTTGTTTTAGGGGGAGAGACATTTTTTTGGACGGTCGACAAGCTTACTGGTTGTTTTGTTTTAGATCGGTTCTGGTTCCGGTTATGTTAGAACAAAATGTATGAGAGCATACATTCGACTTAGTTATATTGAAGTAAGAGCGTAAAAACATGGATTAATTGGATTTGAAGGAAAAAATAAAGAAGGGATTGAATTGGTCAAGTCAAAACCATGAGCATCACTACTTTTTACAATTGAAAATGATTATAAGTATTTCTTATTACGCCTACAATGGGTATAGTGGAATATCACGCAACTCTTTTAAAGAAAGGACAATACATTCAAGAGAAGATTGCCATTAAGATATATAAGGCCAACTCCAATGGGACACCAAAATACCAAGTTTAATGTGATTTCATCTCCGATGAGAGAAAAATGACACTATCTCACCAAATTTGGTGTAGAGTGAATAGTATTACACCAAATTTGGTGTAAGAGTATTCATCATACCAAATATCAAATATTCGTATTTTATTATGTTTCTTTTAATGATATAGTTTAATTATTATTGTTAATCAGTTCAAATTTGTAATTAAACATAAATATATTGTATTGTTTGTATTTTATCACTAAATGATTATCATATAAAGTATTTTTATTTTAAAATATCATATATAATCTTTATTCAAGTTATATTTAATTAGTAATGAAAAATTAATAATATTACACTGTTGTAATGTTAGATTTAATATTTAGCAAAAAATGTTAGATTTAATAGTAAATAATTAAAACTTTAAGTAATACTATTAAATTAACCAAACAATGAAATAGCTTTCTTATTTTTATCTTATATTATAGTTAAAATTGTATTACTAACTAATACAAGTTTTATTAAAATAAATATTTTATTTTGTTACATGCTTTTTATAATTAATAGTTTGTAATTTTTAATATAATATTATATATATAATAGATATATTAAATATATAATATTGTTAAACCAACAATATAAACGTAAATAAATTTAATAAACATAAAATTACAAAAACAATTAGAGATATAAGTGTGAAAAAACAATTATTTATCAATTTCAAATAATAAAAATATAAAAGGCATTAAAACTGAAAACATTAAATAATGTATAATATGATTTTTGATGTGATACTTGGTGTCATGGTTGGAGATGACAAAAAGAATTTGACACCAATACATCATATATGGTGTAATTTCAATATCAAATTTGGTGTCATGATTGGAGATGCCCTAAGAACACTTCCAACTGTGACATTTTATGGGTTTCTTAATAATTAAAGAAAAAGAAACATAAAAGAAAATTAGAGAGTGAAAGGAGAGAGAGATAGTAGAAAAGTTCCAAAACTTGATATTTTTATATACCCTTTAAAACTATCTTGCACACATGTCACCATATAAATGAATTTATTTTTTATCAAACATTATGATTTATTTAAAAAAATAAATTCTGATAAATTATTAGTTTTATTTAAATCAGGACCTCAGTGCACAATCCCAACCGTCGAGGTTGCTCTAAGAGCATCTCTAACCCCACTATATTTTTTCCTCTAAAATAAAGTTCAGAGTAAAAATGCTCTAATGGTATTCTATTTTCTACTCTATAATAGTGTAAACCTATTTTTTATTCTATATATAAAATAATTTTTTATTTTTTGTTCATCATTCTATTTTTCACTCTAAAATAGAGTACCATTGGAGCAACATCCAACTCTATTATAGAGTTACTCTATTTTAGAGGAAAAAATAGAGTAAACCATTGGAAATGGTCAAGGTGGTTACCACTTCATTTGAGTTAAGAAAATTTAAATTTCCTTATTACTTGCACGTAGGAATGGCAATTGGGACAACCAGCTCCGCCGTGGCCCGCCCCGCTGCGGTTTCTATTTCTGGCGGATCTTTGCGGGTCAGCCCGCCTTAACCCGCGGTTCCTAAACCTCTACCCAAACCCGCCCCGCTTGCTACATAGGACTTTGCGGTCTGGCCCGCAGGTAGTGAAAATGCAGTCCTCATTAGTTCTCTTCTTCTCATTGACCTTGAGACATCTCAGAACTCATCGAAGAGACATGATATTAGCCTACACGGTTTCTTTGGTTTCTCTACTAAAGAATGAAAGTGTAATATTGAATCAGTCTGATACCAATGACAATTAATAGTAAAACTTTAAAACAATCAAAGTTTCAAACAAAACAGCTCATACATAAAAAAAAAAGAAAACAAAACTGATAACTTCTTGTCAAAGTCTACAACCATCATGTTTCAAGTCAACTAGTCATGTCAAACAAAGCAAACGAACTCTTGAACTCAATACTGTAAGTCTGTAATTTAGTAGCAGATTGTAAATTTGTAATCTAATTACAGCATAGAATGGTGAGTGATATAAATAACATGCAAAGATTTAACTTTAACTCGTGTCTACCGAGAGGAAGAAATCATATACCTGTGTAGATGGTAGATGGTGATAGATCGAGGAAGATGTGAAGCTACAATGGTAGATGGAGTAAGAAGAACGAGGAAGAAGAGAAGCTATGGTAGTAGATCGAGGAAGAAGAGAAGCTCTGGTGGTGCTCTCTACGAAAAGAAGTACGGTTGTAGACCAAAGATGAAGAGAAGGTACCGATGAAGAAGATAAGGCCCAGTGGTGACCTTAGTCAACGGGTGGAAGAGAAGGTCCAAAATTTCCTCCACAGTCGCCGTTTCTCACATTTTTCGTCGGTGAGCAGAACGCCAAACGTCTCTGGTGAAGAAGACACGCGGGTCTCGAATGCCCCGCAAACCGGCGTCGACCCGCCCCGCATTGGCCCATACCCGAAATTGACCAACCCGCAAGACCCGCAATATCTCGGGCCTAAGATATGTAAGCCCAAGCCCGCCCCGCAGTGGGACTTTACGGGTTAGGCCCGCGGGCTAACGTACCAATTGCCATCCCTACTTGCACGCATCAACTATCTTAAATAAATCCGATGTGCTCTCCTCTTACTGGTAGACAAATCAAATGTCACGTGCACATATACTCATCCACGTAGTTCCATCAATAAATTAAAGTATTCCAAAATCTACTAACAAAACTGTTTAATCAAAATTTTTACAAATAGGAGTAGTCTTGTAGATTACAAAATCTTATCTGAGAATAACAAATCAGAAAATTATACAAATATATGCGAATCAATCAATGGACTAAATTGATTGAAGGATAATATATCAGAACTATATATATGTGTCGGATAAACTAATTGGTTGAATAACTGTATAGGAAAAAAACATTAACAAACATTTTGTATTCACATAAACGTAAATAAAACCACATTAAAGACTTACCAAAAAAAAAGAACACAGACAAACAAAATAAAATAAAAAGAATGAAAAAAGGTTTTTTGTTCCTTTCATTTTTTACGTACAGATGTTTTCATACAAAGAGAAGCAACCATACCGTCTTGAATCAAATCAAGGCTTTGATGGCTCAGCCACTGGCGCCGGCGTCGTCGTCTCTGGTGCCTTAGCCGGACTTTCAACCACCTCTGGAGCCGGGGATGGTGCAGCTTCTTCTTTTTTCACTTCTTCGATAGGTTTTTTCTCCTCCTCCTTGGCGACCTCTGGTTTTTGCTCCTCAACGACAGCGGTTGTAACGGTCTTTTCAACAATCTCCTCTTTCTCACCACTTGGTTCTTCGGTTTTGGCTGGCTCCTCGGTTTTGGCCGGTTCTTCGGCTTTCACTTCCTTCACCGGTACTTCCCGTGTCTTAACCTCCTCGGGAAGGAACACACATACCTTCTCGAATATGAACGTGACTGGTCCGGAGACATAGCCAGCTCCGAAGCTAGACGCAGCGTCTTTCACAGCCGTTGATCCGGGAAATTCTGAATTTACAAATCATAATTAGACACAAAGATAAGTTAAATACACTATTTCCATATAATAAAAGTAGGACGAAGAAAAATGATCCAATTAATATATCAAAACACATTTTCTATAAAGATGATGAGGTTTAACCTAAAGTTTTCAAATTAGTGAAGTATGAAGAAACATTCAATATAATCCAAAAATGTTATAATGTGTTAGTCCAATTTATTATTAATATACACAACTAGGAGAAATGAATATTTTTGATTCTATGATATAAGAATATGAATTAAGCTCGAGATATACATCCGTAAAAAAACGATATATATTGGACGTGATAGGAATCCAAAGTTTCTGCCAGCAACTATTTGGTGTAAGATCGATAACTGTTTATATAGTCGATAAATCAGGTAAAATAAGACAAGCAAATATTGTCGTCTGGGTATTTATAACAGGCACAATGAGAAAGCGTAACTGAATCATTACCGATAGCGGCAAGCGCCTCGAGATACTTCTGCACGGCTGCTGAGTTTTTCTTCAAACCAGCCTCCTTAGGGTCTCTCACCAAAGCCTGCCCATTTAAATTTTAAGTTTGAATTTTAATAACACTAGTAGCCATGGCTCTGAAATTAGATAATTGAAAAGAAAATGAAGATAGGGACCTTGACTTCGGCAGACGTGGCCTCATAGGTTTCCACGACCTTCGGTTGGAGTTCTGTCTTTTTCTCCTCAATTTCCTTGTTGATTGCTTCCTATCATACGTACCCAATTTTTTTTTTTTTTGGTAAAAAACCCAATTGATCCATCATACGTGCCCATATTAGCAAACACATAAACCCCAAATATCCTAATAAAAAATCCCAATAAATATGAGTGGATAATTATTCCAGGACAAAAAGCCTTAATTGCTAGAGTCCAATCGATATGTGGTTATTGGTTTTGATTTTCAGGAATCAAACAAAAAACTATTAAAAACACCTAATATACAGCAAATTAACTTGTATATGCGTGATAATATATTTATGATCAAATAAAGGTGTCTCGAGGGACCTATAGCCTCATAATTAAGAGAATATTTAGGTAATTATATGTACCTTAGACTCATCAAAGGTCTTGCAAGCTTCAGCAGCGGCAGCTTTCTTAACACTACTCTTCTCGAATATCTTCTTGAACCTTGGAACAACCTTGGAATTCCAGTAACCCATTTTTGATAATTTTACCTGAAATAAACCTACTCAACTCGAACGATTCTGTCAATGAAATAGGAAAAATGTTATTTACATATTCTTTTGGAACGAAAAAAATAAATATGAAATATATCATGCATAATAGGCCCACGTTACTTATCTGTCATATATCTATAGTACATATCTGCTGGTGAATAAAAACAAATGTACATATAACTAATTAATGTTCTACGAAACGACAGAAAGCAGTACACCAAAATAAAATAAAATTATGTTTTTATCCTTCTTCAACAGTATTTCTTCAAACAAATTAAACTAAACCTGAAGATGTGTTTATGATATTAGTATTTTCGAATTGCCTTGTGCAAAAAAGAGATTCTTATGCTTATGCTTATGTGTGTGTGTGTGTTTTTTTCGAATCAAAACCTAGACTAATCAGGAAATAGTCGAGAGTTTCACTATGAAAGATGAACTTCTCATAATTTGAACGTAGAACGATTGATAACACAAACAGGAATCATGTATCATGTCTCTATATATTTACTAACTTTGTTTCTCTACATAATCTGGAGAAGCCATCGAACAACAAACCCTAGTAATTAAACAGTCCGTTAAGATGAATATTTTCACATATCTAAAGGATCGAAGTAGACGCATATATATATACATATATATATATATATTTACATGCTTGTATAAAAAACACATGTTTGTGTTTGAATTTGTTAATTTCATCACGAGTTTGATATAGAAACTTACTTGAGATGATAAATCTCTTTCGAGATCTCCGTCTCGATCTGTTCTTCTTCTTCTTTGAAACACACGAAACTGATTAATTGTTTCTCTGAAAACCCCTTCACGTCATATAGATATGGTTCTCTTCAAATCACCCCTTGTTTTCTTCTTAATTACGATATTGACCCTCCCTCTCTTCTTTACCCCTCTTGCCTCAATTGGCATCTTAACCGTTTTCTGTCGTCTCTTCGCGGTTATCTCCTCAATTAAGCAACATTAAACCGAAAATACTTTTCAATACATCATCCATCCATGGTTTTATGTAAACCGGTTTCGGAATCACTGTGATTTTAGTTCTGATTTTCTTCGATAACCGGAAATGGGTCAGAGACAGCAGTACAAGTTAAATATTGGAATAACTGTCAAACAGAAGAGAACGCAGATAGGCAAGGGTAAACATAAATTTAAGATGGAAATATGCCAGCTGGCGGTCACATCAAACAGAGTTGGCAAAGATCAAAGTAGGTCCCGTACCAATGGGATTGTTAATATTAGATGGTAATCTATAGGGGTAACATATATGCTTCTTATCTCATATATGTTCAAAATGTCATATTATAATGTATGATCTTCTGTTGAAATTGAACACATAAAACGTCTGTTTATTCTGTTTTAATTATTTAGTTGATGTATATCTGTCATACTTTGAGTTGGATTATGATTATTCTCAAAATCTGAAAAAGTAATTTTGATTTTAATTTGTTTAATATTATATTGCTGAAGCAATGTGAGGTGTAAAAATGCCGGGTCTTATGTTTTGAGACGCTTAAAGTAATTTGCAATGGGATGTTCTTATATATGTTCTCATAGGTGTTCTCACTCCGAAACAAAACAAAATAGTAATAAAAAGTGAAGAGAGAATGTAATGGTGTTCTAAATGAAGAGCTTTTGTAACAATTTTGAGAGTACTAAAAGACACTTGTCAACTCTTAGTTAATCTAATTTTTATTTCAAGATTAAAATTAAAGATTTCAAGTTTATTAGACTATAATACTAATATTTTTATTGCTTAAGAACTTTAGAAGGGTTCTCATGGATAACAAGCTCTAATACACTTAAGAGTTTAATGCTCTAAAATCAGTGTTTCCGGATCTACGATCAAATAGATAAATCCAGAAATTTATAAAATCCGGTTTGAGTGTAGCAAAAAAATTATTATTCAAAATCTGATAATATCCGATAAAAACATAAAAAAACAAAAATCTCAGCAAACATTTAACTGGACATCGGTTGACCTGGTAAAAACACAGAAAAATTCGAGAATATTTCTATTTTTCTTTTGCCATCAACATAGACCGACTCATCCAAGACTCTGCGAACCAAACTGGTAATTCTGCATCGATATGAACGACATACGACCATTGCTGCCTAGCACCATGTATTCTGCGTCCGAGGTATATGAATGAACGCTGAGTGATTAAAACTTTCTTTCAGTATCTTAATATCTTCCAAATAACTTTCAAAAGCATGTAACTCTTCTGGTTCCGAAACCATCTTCACCAATTGAGAACAATCTGTTGCGAACGTGACGTTAGAGCTGGGCATTTTACGTTAAATTTGATTCGATTTATTATTCGTTTTGATTCGATTCGGATATCCGTAAAATTTCAAAACAAAGCAAATACTAAAAATCAATATCCGTTAAGATTGAAGCAAATCACAAATATTAAAATTATGGGAAGTGGATATCCGTTCCGATCCGACAATATATAAATACATGTATATCTTGATTATATTTAAAGTTTTAAATGTATAAAATTATATAATTATTATTCGAACATATGATTTGACAATTTCTATTCACATTATTACTTATATAAGAATTTTACATAAAAATAAGAGAAATTGGTTATGACAATTATAACTTTTTCGTAAGTTTTGGTGTTATTATAATTGTTAACTAAGTTTAAAAAATTTACAAAATATGTAGATTCACTACTTCTTTTAATTTTTTTTTATATATAATGCAAAAAAATATTAAAAAAAAAAAATTGTATCGAATTTTTAAGATTATTTGTATTAATCTAAACGGATGAGATATCCGTAAGTATTCGTAAACATCCACAAATCTCTATTTATTTTCCGGATATCGTTTTTCGGGATATCCGTATTTTCTCGAAGCAAAGCAAATCGAAAAATTAAATATCCGTAACATACGAAGGAAATCAGAAATACCTTCAAAATCCCGGATATACGATCTATGCCTAGCCCAATGTGACGTGATACTATCTTAAATTTCTCATATATTTCATCGCCTAAATGAACACTTCAACTTTTAAATGAAGTGGTGATAAACTTGCCCTTGTATTTCTTGCCCCCATAAGACCATCAAAACCTTCAAGAGTACTATACCAAGCTTGTCTAGAGTAAATATCATTTTTCTTCCATGACCCATCCGTAAAACACCTTCTTTCCGGTATTTGGGGCAACACTGTACCCTCCCCCAGCTCCCTCGTTTGAGTAACCCTCTGAGTTATCGATGCATGGGCCTCCCTCCAAATCAATGATTCAGTTTCTGCCAATTTTAATTAATCTATGGGGTCAACATCGATGTTACTGAAAACTTTGTTATTTATGGTCTTCCAAATATTACCATAAAATCCATGGGAAATGGTGATAATCCATTAGCGGATATACCCTCTAGTTCAGGATATCCGTACATTCTTTTATTTGATAATATTTCTAAATAAATTGATTAAATTTTCCATACATTTATAATATTACAAAAAATTGATAAAACTACAAAATTTATGGTTCTTTTGATTTGATGAAAATTTTACTATGTCTTTCGAAAAATGAAGAAAATGATCGTATAGAAAACCAAAATTTATTGATATGAGAATATAAGACTATTATTTTATGTTTGTTATTAATAATCTATTATAAATTGTCTTTTATTTATTTTAGATTTAAAATTTGACTTTTTATTTAATTATTTATTCTTTTAATTTTAACCAGATTCTTATTTAGTATTAAAAATTAATCATATAATTTATTTTCTGGCAGTTGAAAAATTAAATTAAAACAAAATTTTAGATATTTAAATATATTTAATAAAAAATAAAATTTGAAAATTTGATATTATCTCATATTTTTATTGGTTAATTATTTTATGTCCATAAATAATTATATATTATAATTTATTAATTTATTAATTTGAGGTTTAACCACAGTCGACCTTGATTCGATGACTCATAGAGTAATCCAATTCAATGTCTGGATTGGGTTTAAAACATTGCCTAAAACTTTATATTGCATAAAATTGATATTTCGTGAACATCTCAACTCTTAGATGTAAATAATGCAAAAAAAAAATTCAGTTTCTTAAAAATTTATTGTTTTAATTGGTGACCATGAATGGAATGAATGGAAAAAAAAACAAAAATTCATTTGAAAAGTTGAATTGAAAAATATAATTGAATAGAAAGGAACAAACGTTCCATATCAAAATTAGAGAAAGAAATTATTTCTTCATTAGTTCCTCAGTATATGAGGAAAAGAAAAGAATGTAGTGGAGCCCATGTATCAATTATGAGGCATATTCATCATCTTTTATTTCCTAAAACATGATCACCAATTAGGGGTGTTCAATCCGGATATCGGTTCGGTTTTTTCGGTTTTTCGGTGTTTCGGTTTATAAAAAATATCTACCATATTAAAACCATATTTAATATGGTTTGGTTCAGTTTATATACCGTTGGTTTTCGATTTATTCGGTTTTATACCAAAAAACTGTAAAAATATTTATCTCTTAAAATATTTTGTGAATTTTACTTTATATTTAGATATCGGCTTTAAATTTAATTATAACATGGCGATATTTTGGTTTTTAAATAATCTATTTTTTATTTTACTATTTAAATAATCAGTAAATATATTTATTTAATAACAGTAATAGTTTTATGGAATAAAAGTAAGAAATATCGGTAATCCATAATACTATTAAACAAAAAAGTAAAAAATATGTTTTTTTTAATTTGATAAAAAAAAATTGAACTTAAAATAAAATATTAAATAACTAAAATAAACATTTAAGTAGGAAGATCATACCAATAAAATAAATTAGGTATATATTATTAATTATATTATATAATTTACATATACTTATAATTTACATATACTTATACTTTATATTTTAATTGATCGGTTTATTCGGTTTATATACCAAACCATATCCATATACCACGGTTTCTTAAAAATGACATCCATTCGGTATATTCGGTACTACCAAATCCAAACCATTTTTTCTATTTCGGTTCGGTTCGGTTTTAATTGGTTTGGTTTTACCGGATTGAACACCGATTACAATTAATAAAATAATATATTAGTCAGTACACAAAAAAAAATATTAGTTACAATTTTTTTTAAAGTACATTAACCTAAAACACCGTTTTGTTCTACAAGTTGCGCATCCTTCATTTCTGCTCTCGAAACGTCGGCGCAATAAGTCCGTCTACCACCAACAGGAGTCCCGTGAAACGTCTTTTTCTGAATCGTTTGTCCATCTGGACAAGCCTAATCAACTTCTGTTCGAATCAAGACAGACATCAACTCTATCGGTAGTCACAAAAGCCATCGCAGGAGCATAAGAGTGGACTTTAGCTCAGTCGAGCTTGGAATCGACATGTAACAACAAAAAGGATCAAGCTTTACCTCTCATTCCCTCAATCCCCACCGAACGATCCAATGTAATACAGATGCGGCTTGGAACTCTGTCTCAAATTCTGAGGACTTGGTTGGATCTTCTCAGATCAGGAAGCACCATCTACCCATGGATCCCAATTTCGAACTCATGCAAAAACGTCTCTTGTTGATGAAGCTTTAGCGATCCGTGCAGCCCTCACTCACGCCATTCATCTTGGCTACACAAAAATCTGGTTTAGTTCAGACTCCCTTGGATTGATCAGAGCCATTGTTTCGATCAACAAACCAAAGAATCTCCATGAAATTCTCTTGGATATCGAAATACTATCGTCTTCTTTCAATTTCAGTTATTTTTACTTTATTCCAATAGAGCAAAATGGGTCTGAGACTGTATGGCAAAAGCCTCTTTATGTAATATGCACATTTTATAATATGCACTTTTTATAAAATTGGTAGTTCGAAAAAAATAAAAAAACCCAATGATCACAATAATCAAACTTACTGAAATAGGAAAATTAAACTTACTAGGAAAAGAAAAGAAAATTATTTCGCATGGCCTAGCTGTTTGAAGAAATTAAGTTGTCCAAAAACAAATATATTAATGTTATAAATCTAATGGTGAATGTTCATGACCAATACTGGCCCAATACATAGAAGATAGAGAGATTGCTGAAACCCTAGAGAGAGGAGAGAGAGAGAGCCGGCTTCAGGAGAGAGAGAGACGGCCACAAGACTAGGAGAAAAGGAAACCCTATTTTCTTTTCCATATAAGTTTATGTTTTAGTAGTTTTCCTAAATCTAGATGGATTAGGATATGTACTCTTTCCATTTATATTTATCTTGTAATCCTTATATAAAGGAACCTCTATTGATCATTAATAACACAGAAATATTCAGACTCTAAACTCTCTAATTACAACACGTTATCAGCACGATAGACTCCCAAAACCCTGAGAAAGAAAATCGCCAACCCCTAACCCTAAACTAAAATCTGTCACACATAAACTCTAAATCCGGCGCAACTTAAAATCGATCGATCTCTCAAACTCTGAGGAGCCAGACGACGATCCACATATCATCTTGAAGCCCTTGACGAGAAGAATCCGTCAGCGCAAACAGCTCATCTATCCGATCTCAGACGCGCCCTCACGCTCAGATACAATA
Organism: Brassica oleracea var. oleracea; assembly: GCF_000695525.1. Lineage (NCBI taxonomy): Eukaryota > Viridiplantae > Streptophyta > Magnoliopsida > Brassicales > Brassicaceae > Brassica > Brassica oleracea. Next base: position 41,780,467 of record NC_027754.1, on the reverse strand, counting down.
CGCGTCGCCGTTTTACTTTTGGAACCCTAATCCCGAAGAACCCTAAATTGTTCTTGCTTGCGTTTCGGCTTGCAAACATCCGATCAACTAAAGACCTTAAGCGTTCCTGATCCTAGACATCCGCAGCTCCCTGCACACAACAGAGCCAGCCCACGTTCACATCACAGCCAGCTCGCAATCCTACTCAGCCGCTCGCGAACTCGACGAGAAGAAGACGCGTTTGTTCCAGATCATATTGCGTCCGACGTCCTCAGCGCACATCCGCGACCAGACGCCAAACCGTCCGAGACAGCTCGCGTCCGTTCCCAACTCGCGACCCGATAAGGAGTCAGCGTTTGTCCACGTGCAGATAGAGGTTCAGCTCACTTGGTGGTCCGGTTCAACCCTACAAAATAAAGGTAACTCAAAATCTGAAAACAAGAATCAAATCTGGTTGTTTTGTAAAGATTGAAACCCTAAAATCAGAACTCTAAAGATGAAAGCCATAGGAAAAAATAGATCAAATCCTAAAGAGTAAATCGGAGCTCGAATAAGTCTGATCCCCTTAAACCCTAATTCGAGATTGATCCATTGATCAATTAAAATCAAAGTCTTAATGATTTTGAATCTCAAATCAAATTCCCTTGATCAAAGATCAAAGTTTCGAAATCCCTAAAACTCTAAATTGGAAAATCGGTTTTAATTGTTTGATTTGAAACTTGATTGTTTTATTTGATCACCTAGAAAGATTGTTAGGATTGTTTAAACTCGGAAACTGAATTGCTTGACTTGTTTAAACTGAAACCCTAAAGCTCAAACCGGTTTGTTTAATGCCCTTATTTGATCGATTGATCATTGAGGTTTCTAGATTAATTTTGTATTGATTGATGATTTGAGATTTTAGGATTGATAGATTGATTTATCTAAGCTCAAAATTTGAAATCCTTAAGGCCTTGAAACCCTTAATCTTGATTGATATTTCTAAAGGCCTTGAAAACCTTAAATCTCACATTGCTTGAAAGATTGCTTTAAAGATTAGGAATATTTACATATTGAATGTGAGTTAGGTTGCTAGATTACTTGATTCTAATAATCTAGCTGAAACATTACCAACCTTGAAATTGGTAAACTTAATTGATATGGATTGTGTGACATTGTGTTTTTGTTACGAAACATATCGAACGGCCGTGTGGCCTAATGCATTGCTCACACTTGCGGCCTTGTGCCTTTGATTGCTTAAAAGACGCGTGGCTTAGTGCATATTTAAGTGGCCGTGTGGCCTAGTATCCGGATGGTTATATAAACCGGATTGCATCATGATTCGATCCTTAAGATCGTTGTATCACATAATGGCCGTGAGATCTAAGCATCACAATACATGACTGTGTGGTCCAAGTATTATAGAGAGACTTATGAAATCATGTGCACTGATTGTTTAAATTGGTTGCAAGAATTCTAAATTAATGAATTGATTGATAATATGATTTCAGATGCCGAGATTTGAACCCATGGATTATGTCATTCTAAATCTCTCTGGAGATAATTATCTAGAATGGGCAATGAACACTTCAGTTACCCTGAAATCAAGAGGACTCGGAAGGAGTATCATTCAGGGTGATTATGCAACTAGAAGTGAAAAGTTAAGAGCCATTACAATAATGCGCCATCATCTCACTGAGGAACTGAGAAATCAGTATCTACATATTGATAATCCTCGTGACCTTTGGACATAATTAAAGTCCAGATACACAATGGTGTTATTACCAAATGTCAGACATGAATGGATGAGTCTCAGATACCAAGACTTTGAGTCGGTGGATGAATATCACTTTGCTTTGTCCAAAGTCGTTTACAAACTGAGACTATGTGGTGAAGTGGTAACAGAGGAGGACTTACTGGAAAAGACCTTCCTCATAGCCGATCCAAGAGATCTATTGTTACAACATATCTATAGAGAAAAAGGTTTCACCACCTATAATGATCTGCTCTCATACCTATTACTAACTGAGCATAGTAATAAGTTGCTAAAGAAAAGCAGTGAGATGAAACATCCTGAGGAAATTGGATCAAGATGAATCCAAGGCAGCCGTGTCCACAATAACAGATGCTGTGGCCGGCCTATCTATTGACTAAAGAAAGATCTCGACATGATAATTTTATTTTAAGTCTTTGATTTGTGATTTGCTTTAACCTAATTGATATTTCACGATTTTATATATATAAAAGAGTTTGTTTTGATTTCATCTTACTTGAACATATGGATGTTCAGTGATAAAGAGTTGCCTAAATGGCACAATATCAAGTAAGAAATCGTGAAAGGGGTATAGTAAACCTAGTAAAGAAACTATGGCTAAGGCATTGCCTATAAGGCATTATACACACCCAATAATATGTGACCCATTGAGTTATAAATGGTTTCCAAATAGAAACAATGGGCAAAGAAGGAAACAAGTTCCTTCGGATTTAAAGAAAGAAAAAAAAAAGCCTAAGACCTTATAAGAAAGTGGTCGAGACTATACCTATGATCTCTACTGATTTAAAATATGCCAAAGATCAGTATGACGAGAGGCAAGAGCCGTGGTGACCATATTGAGATACACCACGAAAATTATACACTATATGGCATGATAGGATTAGCCATCCTAGTCTAAAACTTGATGCAAAGATTAATATTGAAAAGACACAAAAAGAGTTATCCCATAAAAGATCTCACGTTGTGAAACATGTACACAAAGGGAAACTCATTAAGGCTTTATTATCCTAAGCACCACGAAATTATAGTATGTTCATGAGGGGGTGAGAGGATAAACCCATGATCAATACTACAAATTCGTGTACTACTATGGTCTAAGACCATGTTTTTAAACGGCCAAACTAAAAGAGGCCATTACTCGGCCGAAGAGTCCATGAGAGACATTGCTCGGCCGCAAAGGCCATAACCGGCCGGAGAGGCCATCAACTATAAATGATCGGCCATGTAAGCTATTATCTATAAGGATAAGACTATAAAGTCTATAAGCTTGGGGACATTATGAATTTACATTTATAGAATGATAATATGCATCAGGCCATATAAGTGAGCATAGATATATTCCCATCTCAGATTGAATACGGGTCGTAAACCAGACATACACCATCTTAAGAGATTTTGAATAAACCACCACATACATATATGT
>NC_027754.1:41776576-41777182 GCF_000695525.1 Brassica oleracea var. oleracea | reverse complement strand
TTATAATTTAAGACGTCCAAAGAAAGATTATATAAAGCTAGCTAATTGAGAAGCTAATCGAAATGCCAGACACTGAGCCGAGAAATGACTAACCAGCTTAGCACCAAATGAATTTCCTAGAAGAGACATAATCAATTTGCTATATAGTCTATAAAAAATAGACCAAGTGTTCCATAAAATAAAGGAATCTCGGATAGAAAAGAGTGGTACATAGAATACAGATCCGAGGTTATAAGAGAAACCATACCAGACATTGAGAAAAGGCTGCGCAGCTACACATCTAAGGTACCAAACCATGTAGTCTTGGGACGCCAAGCTACTAGGTAACAAAGGTCCTGGATAATGAAATCTCAAAGTGATTAGATCATGTATGGAACATAATGGAACCACATGAAAGTGTCGACACACACACATAAGAGTTTTTGTATAAAGATGCATGAGAGAATATCACTTGAACATAAAGATTTAAACGAGGATCATGAACCCACGAAAGAGTACTCATAAAGATCATAAAAGATTATATTGAAAGATAAACGTGGAGGTTCAAAGTATCTAAAAGAGAGATGAGCGTATTGGCCATATACATATACAGAAACGCCATCTGAT
>NC_027754.1:41775022-41776328 GCF_000695525.1 Brassica oleracea var. oleracea | reverse complement strand
TACTAAACCTAAAAGAGGTTAGTAGACTGATACAGAATGTATCTGTAGGCATCCGGTCCTCCGACTAAAGACGTCCAGCCCTTGAGCTAAAAGGCATCCGATTTTCAGATAAAGGCGTCCGGCCCCTTCTGCTAAAGGCGTCCGGCTCTTATCCTTTGATCACGGGCTAGTAGAAAAGATCAACCATCAGGTTGCAATCCGACAATCAGATCCCCTAAGGATCCGACATAGCATAATAGTTTTCTGCTGCTGTATGACCAACTCCCACAAAGATTTGTCGTGAGGACAAAGAAGAGATGTTTAATCTATCCTTTCCTGTCGGATATAAAGTATAATAGTCCATAAGCTCGTGAAAGCCGAGATTCATGACCTAATAATATATACTTAGCGTGTGATATGATCCACAGCAACTAAGGTCATGAGACGCCATCATTAAGATAGGAATGCAAAGAATAATGAATATGGCATTACCTAAGGCAAAGAAATCGATGTCCACATCCATGAGAGTGTTCGGCCGCAGAGCCATAATAAGAGATTATAAACTCACAGCAATGATCATTGATCTTGAACACTCATGAGACAAGTAGTGGACACGTATGGACGAGGTCTATGACCCGAACATAGATCGACCAGATTGATACATGGTCGATGGTAATTATAATGGCCAAAGTAAAGAGCAGTTGATAGTAGACAATCACGCCTAGAGCATGGACACATGCAAACACGATTTGCAAAGACCCAATAGTGATCTCCGAGGACAATATGGTTCATATTGTTTAGCACACATGCTTTACCGAGACACTTAATGTCAAGAGACATGAGAAACGACCTAAGAAGTCGAAGTGGTCTAGTTACGGCTTAGTAATGAAACTAGCTGATTACTCCCATCCTATATATACAGGAAACATTACGCATCAGATGCGTATAATGTAGAACCTACACTGAGGTTCACATCAGGGGGAGTAGTGCGTGTTGTACTCTTTTTCCTTCATCATGGTTTTGTCCCACTGGGTTTTCCTGATAAGGTTTTAATGAGGCAACATGAAGCGTACTACAAATCATGTATGGTTATGGCATCCAAGGGGAGTGTTATAAATCCAATGGTGAATGTCCATAACCAAGACCGGCCCAATACATAGAAGATAGAGAAATGGCCGAAACCCTAGAGAGAGGAGAGAGAGAGAGCCGACTTCAGGAGAAAAGGAAACCCTATTTTCTTTTCTTTATAAGTTTATGTTTTAATAGTTTTCCTAAATCTAGATGGATTAAGATATGTACTCTTTCCATTTATCTTTATCTTGTAATC
>NC_027754.1:41774306-41774817 GCF_000695525.1 Brassica oleracea var. oleracea | reverse complement strand
GGCTTATCTCCATAATGTAACATTACCGTTTTATAAAAAAAACAAAATATTATTTATAATTTCGAAAATAATAAATATACGTAAACATAAAACATAAAAAATAGAAATACTACATTAAACATATGTAAGATTACCATTTTACATTTTTATTTTTAAAAAATAATATGTAAACATACAAAAAAAAAATAGAAAAACAACATTAAACATATGTAAGATTACCGTTTTTCACTAAAAAAAAAGGCTTATCTCCATAATGTAACATTACTATTTTGTAAAAAAAAAAATTATATATAATTTCGAAAATAATAAATAATATGTAAACATACAACATAAAAAAATGGAAAAACTACATTAAACATTCCTTACTAATAAAAGGGACCTTTTGAGGCTCCATAGAGCGTCCACATCAGCAAAAAAAACTTCTCCCGAAAGATGACACGTGGCATAAAATATAGTTTTACATTTTAATATTACTAATTTTTGAAAATTATAAATAATATGTAAACATACA
>NC_027754.1:41758270-41772931 GCF_000695525.1 Brassica oleracea var. oleracea | reverse complement strand
ACAAAAATATAAATATTTCATTTTCAAGATAAGAAATCAGCTTTTATTCAGTTACTCAATATAAAATATCTTAAATGATTTTTTAAAAAATATACATAATTTATATATATAGATTAATCTTCCAAAATTAAACTATTATATTATATATGAATAATGTTTTTAAATAAAAATAATTTCTGATTAAAAAAAATAAAAACAACAAATGGTTATTTTCAAATAATGGATGTAATTTACATTATACTATCATTTAACAAGTATTAGATACGTTTTGATATATCATTATTTTCTATTTCCAGAAAAAAAATTTGTTAAACATCAATATCATCTAGGTTAAGTATACTAACAGCACAAATTCATACATCACAAAAAATATTTACATAAACATTATAATACAATAATTTAATCAAAAAATGCAATTCAAAAAATCAATATTCAAAAGAATAGTTATATAGTTAATATTTGAAAATCAAAGATATTTTTGCTAAAATTGTACTTACCTGGCCAAGGAGATCGACCATCTTTTTACGGATCGATCGATTGTTGAGCATGTGGTCGATCCGAATATACTCTGCAGTTTAATTAAATATATAAAACATTTATTGCAACACTCAACAGATAGTTTTGTTAAATATGATAACTAGATAGCCAACAAAATTACAAAAAAATATTTAAATAGTAAAAAATATGTTAATTTAACGTGTTAAAATTTAAAAATAAAGTTTAATTATGACATGCATCTTAACATTTATATAAATATATATCATAACCTAAATATAAATAATTGAACAACTTAAATTAGAAAAAAAATAAAAATCCCGGACGTAGCCCGGTTAACCCCTAGTCCTTATATAAAGGAACCTCTATTGATCATTAATAACACAGAAATATTCAGACTCTAAACTCTCTAATTACAACAATTAAATATAATGAAAATGATTAGCGATAATCAATCATTGAACAAGACAGACATAATATCCCACCCTCGATATATATACCAAAACTATGAAATTTCCACAACAACATTGTTTACACTTCTAAATCTAATTGATTCACATGAATTTGAATAAGTAAAAATAACGAACTTTCTTGGCTCATCAATGACAATATATTATTATCTTCGATTGTTTTTAATAGTTCGGTACCCAACAAATTAGTTTCTTAGTAAATTAACAATTTAAGAACTGAGGAAATGAATAACTTTTCTTTTGACTAATCTGAGAGCATATACATATATATATATATATATATATATATATATATATTACATGATTTGTAAGTATATATTATTTGGAGAATTTTCGTGTTTACCACATTGTTATTACCATTATTCATGTTTCAAAAGTATCTTCTTCGTTAAGTGGGAAAAACTCTTATACTCTTGCTCTCTCTATATATATAATAAACAACTTTTTAAATTAAAAAAGTAAAAAAATTAAAAAGATAATTCTTTATGTTTTCGAACTATATGTTTTCGAATTATACATTTTCAAATTCAATTTTTTTTATAATTTTTTATAATTTTCTTTAATTTTTTTAAATTCAAAAAATTATTTTTGAAACTATTTTTATTTTTTTTTCTCTTTAAAGTATTAATTTATATATTTATTAGAATTAAAGTCGGCATTCTAAAAACTCTACCTCACCACTCAACTCTAAATCCTAAGTTTAGATTAGTTAACCCTAGAGTTATAAATGTCATTTTTTCTCTTTAAAAAAAGGGTAAAAATAGTTATTGTAAACATTAAAAATGGTATTATGAATGTAGTATTTTAATAATTTTACTTCTATATTATTAAAAGTGAAGTACCTTTTGGTACTGTTTAGAAATATGAATAGTAGTATAAATGAGAATTGTTCGGAAACATGGATAACAATATAAAAAAGAAGTATTGTGTATTTTTAGTAATTTCATTAATATTTTTAGATTAATTGTATTTTCACATTTCACTCAGTTTAACAATTTCATTAATTATATTACTTTAACAACACATCACATCATTAATAATATTACAATAATAATAGTGCAGATTTTTTATCTATTAGTTGATCAAAATTAAATTTGTGCCAATTATAAAATAAAAAATGTAAAATAACTGGATTTTGCATATAGTTAAATGTTTGGTTTAGTTTGTCTTACTAAAACTCTTTTTTTAGTTTCAATCAGTGGAAAATTATGTAGCTAGAAACATAATTCTAAGACATGTTTTGTGAATAAAATAATAATTTAAATCCAAATCATAATTATATTTATTGTCACTTAATTTTTTACTCCATATAATTATTTTACTAAGTAAAAAAATTATTTTTATTTCAGTTATTAGCCAAACACATAGAATGAGTTCTTTTTATTAGTTTATAAAATTAGTTAAGCATGAACAATGACTATTCGTTTATGTACATGTCGTTCTTTTTGGGCATCATTTTTTTGTTTGTTTTGAAATTAGGTTTCGCTTGTATATTATAAATTTATGTGTGAGTTTTGAATTGGGTCTTTCTGGGCCTGGATGAGTTCGGTTCTGATGTATAAGAACCTAAAAATATCTAAATAACAAATGTATCTGAAACGGGTTCCGATAATTGTATTAAAAATAACCGTATTATCCGATTTGGTATAGGTCTTTTGAATACAATTAGTTATATTACGACTCATCTAAAATATATAATACTAATTATGCAAAACAAATATCAATATATAAAAATGTAGAAACCAATATCTGCACGGATGCGCGGATCAATCTCTAGTATTATTTTAAGAACTTGGAGGTTTCTGAAATGGTATAAAGTGGCCATGATGATAGTATACAATGTCCATGCACATGGGTTGCCGTCATTATCTGTTGTCTTTGATGGACAAAACAAGAGAACATATGTTTGAAAAAATGATTCAAATTGTTCTACTGCCAAAAAAAATAAAAAAATTGTTCCGCTGCAAAACGAAACAATTTGCTTTCAACACTTAGATATCAAAATTGAGAGTTGGGAATTGTCGGCCATTTACTCTTTTGGCTCAATGATTATGCATAATTTTACAAAGAAATACCGCACTATTGTGCGAATAGCTGAGAGTGGTAGTATATTTTAGAACGATGTCAAGGCGAAAACGACACACGTTGAAAGGAGTCTCCAAAATAGTTATTTTATGAATTTAGTCTTTTTCTATATAAATCACGTGAAAATCTTCCGGAGAATTTTCATGGTTATTATTCATGTTTACTTTCATTAAAAAGATATTTTTTATTAAGAGAAAAAAACTTTTATAGCCTTGCTCTATATAATTTTGTAATTAGTTAAATAATTTTAGTTTGTATTTGATGATATTTTCTAGATACAAATTATTTTTTAAAATATTTATGCATATATCTAAAATATCATATATTTTGAAAAAAAAAATAGTATTATTAAATTACTATAAGCCGTTGATTTACAGGTTTTGGTTTTAAAAAGTGATTTAGATTTGATCGCAGACGGTGACCATAACGGAGAAACTTTAACACGTGGAGGGGACCGAAGAAATGAGTGATGATTTGTTGCCAAGATTCGTATCACTCATGGATTTGCATAGATTATTAGAGAATTCTATAGTCATTAGTAAAAGAAAACACAACAATTTCAGACGAAATTAGACCCAATTTTTTCATCCCAACGATTGCAATACAGATAACACCTCCACTTTACTAGTGATGAAGGGGATTCACCCGTCAAAAATGTAAAAAAAAGAATTGTTAAGAATTCGTAAAAAATATCTGATACAAATATTTTCTTCAAATCCATCAATTTTTTGACACTTTTTTGATAAAATTTTGTTGGAAATTTCTAACAAATTCTCTTACTTGCTTTAGTTTTTGTCAACATTCTCTTACTTACTAATATGTTTATATTCTGACTTTTAATTTTTTATTAACTCTGTTTTTATTCCAATTGTTTGTTTGTTTGTTTATAATGATCCATTTTCACATATTTCCAACAAAGTCGGCTCAATTTTTTTATGGATCGTAACGCAAAATGTTTTTAAACCTTAAAATTAATATTGGTTCAAAGTTTGTAATAAATTTATTTTTTAAAATAAAAATATTATAAGTATATCTTTTAAAAAATTGTGTTGAAACAAATATATTTATATAAAAAAAAATATGGTCCTTATATTTATTTTTAATATAAAGTTACATATATTTTTTGAAAAATCGGCTCTTAACTATTAAAAAATGAAGAGAGATCGGACTGGACCTGAGACGGTCGCACCATTTGTTCCGCCTCTAATTTCCAATTATCTCATCATATTTTTATTATAATAAAAAGCATATGCTAAATTTCCACTAAAATAAAAGTTTATTAAAGTCTCTCAAACAAAAATCTCAGATATGTTTACAAACTAAATATATACGCAATTGTCTATTTGCGCAACGTGAAGCATGGTACTTTTTTTTCTTTGAAAAAGGATAATATAAATAATAATATTATTATTTTACGTTTTTGTTTGGTTGTAAAAGCTCAAAATTTGTTTTGGACTCAAACTTTGATTGTCCACTTGTAAAACATACTTTATACGGCGTCACACTTCTTAAAAATACAAGTTTTTGTACCGAGACCTTGATCACCGTCCATCTATAAATATGCATTTACGATTTCTCTCTTCCCACGAATCTCTCTAACTGATATGGGATCTCAAACTGGTTTTGATCATCAAAGCGTACGAACGTTTAAAATGTTGCAACCCTCTCAATGGGATGATTACTTACTTTACGCTCAGATCGATGAATTGGTGAGTTTATTTACTATTATCACATATCTACGAAAAATATAAAATTAAATAAATAAATAATGTATCGATTTTTTTTTTGTGAAATTAGATGAAATCAAATATAGTTTCTTTATTATCTTGTGAATGATTAATGCAAACCTTTAGGTCTCTTAATGATGCTACTAGGAAAACCTAAGCTCCATGCCCTCTAATTTCATCGTATCGTACTGTATCGCGGGGCTTTCGCCTCCGGCTCTCAGAATTCCTATAAATAATTCTAATTCCCTTTGAGATCACTCAAAATTTTCAGTCACTTTGACAGCATATTTGATCATATGATACATATTCATAGTGACTTTTACTCAGGACCGGCCTTAAGATTCAGGGGGCTGTAAACGGTTTTAAAAAAATTCCAGCTATCAAACTTTTTTGGTAAATTTGGAAGCCTAAAAAAAAATTTTGGAAGTTTTTTTCTAAACTTATTCTTGGGTTCACCTCCTAGGTGAACCTGTAGGTTCACCAGCCAATAGAATTGTGTCATTTTAGATTCAATATCTTTAAAAAAAGGAAACAAAATAATATTGAATTATATTATATTTTTAAAATAAAAATTTTATTAATCACAAAAAGAAGATTTTTTAATCGCAAAAAAAAGAATTTGTTTTTCAAAAGTATTTTTAACGCTGCGAACAAATATTAAATCCTAAACCTTTAGTTAAACCCTAAACTCTTGAATAAATCATAAATCTTAGGGTTTAAGATTGATCCAAGAGTTTCGGATTTATCCAAGGGTTTAGGGTTTACCCAAGGGTTTAGGGTTTAGGATTAGGATTTAGGGTTTAGTGTTTTGTTGATTGTGTTAAAAATATATTTTTTTTAATTCAAGAATTTAAAATTTATCAAAGGGTTTAGGGTTTACCAAAGGGTTTAGGGGTTAGATTTAGAGTTTAGGGTCTGACTGGTTCAAACGCAGCGGTTGCGTTTGCTGTTGCGGGAGTTTGCGGATGCGGGTGGTTGCGGTTTCTAGCGTTATTAAGCGTTTTGTATGACTGGCACAACATTTAAAAATTGTTGCGTTTGCGGATCATTTCTGACTGGTTTACCCACCCACCCACATATATAAAAATAATTAATAAAGAATATTTAATAGACAAAAAAATAATTATAAAAAAAATTGATTAAAAATAATAAACTTAAAATCCAATAACAAAATAATAAATAATAATTAAAAACAATTAAATTTATGGCATGATTATTGTTTCATGCATTCTAATAATCACCAAATATTTCATCAAGCTGTGCAACATACTCAAAAAAATTTGTTCCGAGACGTGGATTTTCTGGATTCATCTTATACATATTGTAAAATTTCTTCAAATAATCCCAACGATTTTTAGCGTGCTTCCAATTCATCTTTATTCCAAATTGCTCATTAAGCTTCTTGACAATATTTTCTTTTTGGAACAAATTAAAAAATCTGTTGCCTTCATCTTTGCTCTGTTTCTCCACAATTATACATTCAAGTAATGTATGTGTCATCTCCTTCGTCAATGTAACTTTCTGAAAACCAAGACATAGTGAATTTATTTACTTTTTGCAATCCAATAAAGACAAAGTTAATAGTAAATAGCATACCGTCATCGAAGCAGAAGCCAAAATATCTTGTGAAGCCATAATTATCAATTCTAACATTAGATAGTATAAAAACTCATTTAGAAAACAAATGAACTTGACTGATAGAAATATAAAATAGAGCCAAAAGTTAACAATAAAAGAAGACTAGAATTACCTTCTTTTGTCGCTAAAAAGAATGTGTGCTACCAACTACAAATTGTGTATTTGTTTGACATCGATCAATTTTTATACTAGCTTATTAGATAAGCATAAATGTTTTTGGGATAGATGCATATCTTAAATTCTGGTAAACAAATATTTTATATTTATCTAGCTAACTATATATTTAGCGGGTAATGAATTTTTCCCGCCGTTTCGGTAATCAACTTTTTGGCGCACAAGTGTGTATATCTGGTTAGCGTACAAGTGTATACTGGTTTTGATATATTGTGTTCGAATATATACACAAGATTGATTAATTAAAAACAAGCAACATCAATCCAAGTAGACATAACAAGAAGCATAAGAAAAGCATGAGCCAGAAGAATAACGAAAAACCAATGAAGTTCCATAAATAATAAACTCTCCAAATGTTAAAAAAAAAGTGAAAACTGACAAAGAAGACATAAATATACGTTCTAGAGTTCTAATAAAATTAAAACATGGTTACTTTCAGAACTTTAAAAAGATATATTAAAGAAAAACTGGCAAGCTGACCACAAGTTAACGATCATCCCATATATTTCTTGCTATATCATCTCTAATAGTTGACATATACGCATCAGCTGTCGGATCATAATTTCGATCAACTCCATGATCATCATGAGATGGAGATGTGTTTCCTTCAAGACCAGCTTCATAATTCTCTGTTTCATCGGCATCATTAAAGTCGATGTCATCTATATTAGAATCTCGAATAAAATTATGCAACACCATAGTTGCTGCAACAATTTTTTTCTTGCATATCGACGTCATAGCGAACACGACCTTCTAAAATAGACCACTTTCCCTTCCACACTCCGAACGTCCTTTCAATTATTGACCGAAGAGAGGAATGCCTGTTGTTAAACATCTCTCGTACAGTGGTTGGTCGACATCCAGCAAAATGATTTGGATGGTAGGCCTCACCTCTATATGGAGCTAGGAAACCTCTTCTTTAGGATAGCCTGAATCAACTAGAAAGTATTTCCCCGACTTTGGGAATGGGAAAAAGTTATCATGACGTGCACAATATGTCAATATCTTTGAGTCATGTGCACGATCCGGAACTCCAATACGTGTATATATGAATTTCATATTGAAATCACACACTGCCAGTATGTTCATTGAAGTATAATTATGATGGTTCCAATATGTGATCTTTTTATTTCCACCAACACGTACACGAACGTGAGTACCATCTATGGCCCCGATACAATCTTCAAAATAAGGAAAATACCTCTTATCATGTATGATTCGTGGTGGTGTCTCATTCAGTTATTCTCTTTTCCATGAAACTATGTCTGAATGCAAGCAACATAGGGCATTAATAACATCACTAAATTTTGCTGTAACAGTCCATTGTGCGACTTGGAACTCTGCTGCTATGCTCCTTTGTGATGGGTTATGTCCCAAAATCTTGAGAGACATACCTAAAGCAACCTCAGCTTTTACCCAATGAGAGTCTTTAAGACCGTATGACTTTAGTGTATTTAAGAGCTTAAGAAACACTCTTTGTTTCATACGTAAAACATGGAGGCATTGTGTGTCGCTCTCATACATCAGTTGATGCATTATACGTAGCCCACTTTCAGGATCCGTTCTTAATTTTTCTCTAAAGGGAAAAACGACTACGCTCAATACATAAGATGGCTTCAACAGCCTGGTCATCAGCATCAATAGTTTCCATGATTGTTTTCAACTCCACGTTACTTGGTTCCTGAAACAAATTAAACTCTTGTCATCTAAGTTTCAATAAATAAATAAATAAGTAAGCTCAGAAGAATCCACCGAAAACTCAAATCAAACAAAACCAAAAGAAGATACTCATTGTCAAAAGTAAAATGCAAACATGAAAGCAAAATTCCTATGAAAAGAACAACTAAAGCTAATCATCAAAAAAATCGTTACGGGACTCCTTAGTTTGACGTTTCAGAAAAGCCATGATTTCAATGGATTGATACTGGATTAGGTTAACGTGAATGAGATATTATCAAATATACACATATATAACGTTAATTAAAAATGGATTAGTTAGGATATATAGGTAGATGTACGTGATGTGGATTAGTTAGGATATATATGAAATCTAAATCTAATTTAGTATTTATTATTTTTTTTCAACCGCAACCGCCCGCAACCGCAAACGCTTGCGGGAAGGAGCTTTTGATTTTGAGCGGTACAAAGTGGTTTGAAGTGGTACAAATCGGTTCATTTGATTGTTTCGAAACGCTGTCAACCGCTACCAACCGCAAAAGCTGCGTTTGCGGGTGGTAGCGGGGAAACCAGTCAACACCTTAGTGTTTTGTTTATGGTATTAATTTTTTTTGACTTTTTTGTTTTTGCAACTACGATTATTTTTATTTATTTATACTTTTTTTTTTAATTTTCAAAACGTAATATAATCTGACAATATTTTGTTTCATTTTTTAAAAGATATCGAATTTGAAATATTTGTTTGTTTAACAAAATTTTTGGGGGCCTAAGGCCAATGTTTCGTTAGGCTTTGCCCAGGACCGGGTCTGGTTTTACTAGCTAGTGTTGTTATACCTGGTAAATTGTTTGTTTAACAAAATAGGCTACTGACTTGCGTAGATTCTTATAGGAACTCGATGTCTTTGCAAGCGAACTTGAAGAAATCAAGCCCAACGTCAGGGACATGCTCATGTCCTCTTCCCCAGCAGAATTAGGTCATGGCTCCGCGAAGAGGAAAGTACTTTTGATCTATTTGATGACCAGTCTTGGCGTTGCCTATCATTTTGAGAAAGAGATCGAAAAGACCTTGGCACACGCCTTTGAAAAGATAGATGATATGATTGCAGATGAACATGAACTTTACACAATCTCCATCCTCTTTTGGGTTTTCAGAACATATGGTTACAACATGTCGGCTGGTAAGTTGTTCATGCTTTTATTTTATTTTATTAATTTTGATACACATTAACTAGCGTACGTGTTCATCTAGATGTTTGATTGAAAGATAGAACAAGAACTTACAATCTCTGATTTATATAGATGCGTTCAAGAGATTCAAAGGGGATGACGGAATGTTTATGGACTCCTTAGCCAAGGATGCGAAGGGCATGTTGAGCTTGTATGAAGCCGCTCATTTGAGGACGACAAGAGATTATATAATGGACGAAGCACTGAGTTTCACAATGAAACATATGGAGTCGTTGGCAGGACAAGTAAGGCCTCATCTCTCAAGGCTTATACAGAATGCTCTTGGTCTTTCTCAACACTGGAATATGGAGATATTAGTTGCTATGGAATTTATCTCATTCTACGAACAAGAAGAAGACCATGACGAGACACTACTCAAGTTTTCCAAGCTCAATTTCAAGTTACTACAGCTTACATACCTTAAGGAGCTCAAAATGGTTACAAAGTACATAATTTCATCAGTTACTAGTCTTTTATAGGATTTTAAATAGAACCTTTGAAGCATTTTCGCCTTGTTTTCATCAATCATCATATATAAATATGTGTCTTTTCTTGAATGCAAGATGGTACAAGGAGCTCGACTTTGCATCTAAGTTGCCACCTTATTTCAGAGACAGAATCGTGGAGTTACACTTTTTTGTGATATCGATGTATTTTGAGCCACAATTCTCAAGTGCGAGGATTATGTTGACTAAGTTCTACACGGTCGAAACCATTACCGACGACACCTTCGATCGATATGCCTCTATCTCTGAAGCTGAAAACCTCGCCAATAGTCTAGAAAGGTACACGCTACATGTTGCAAATCAACATAATTAACAATCATATTGATGATGATACTGAGGATAAGAATGATTGTTATGATGTACAAGATGGGCTCCTGATAAAGACATGGATACACAACCAGATTATTTGAAATTCGTGTTTACATTTATTTTGGATGTATTCAAAGATTTCGAAGGAGAAGTGGGGTCAGAAGGAAGATATTACAGCGTGAAAGGTGCAATAGAAGAGGTAACCAATCAAACTCATTGGTAAACTGTATACATTTATATCAAAGCATTTTAAAAGCATCACCATCAAAATAAGCTTTTGGTTTTTAACATTTTAATACCTTAATATACTGTTATTTACTGGAGTAGTTGATATCTTTTTTTTTTTGGACAAACTGGAGTAGTTGATATCTTTTATTTTAAAAATCGACCATTCAGTTTTCAGAACAATTATTTTTGATGAAATATATAAGAAAATTACTAAATTTAGTATTTTGTTGTGAATAATTCTCGAATCAAATTTAGAAAAAAATAAAATAAAAAGTGAAACTATATATTGAAGCGGATATCTGCTTTTAGATTTCGTATATTGATTATACTATTAATAAAAAGACAAGTTTCTTCGGTGTTCTATTTCAACTTCTTTCCTGTGTTCTACAAAATATTATTATTGATTTTATTAACTTCTACCTGCTACATAAACAAACGGTTATAACTAGATATATAATCTGATTATTCTGGGATTTTTAACACTGGCCGGCACCAACGGCCCTAAATTGATTATCCTTTGTTTATTTTATTTATTTTATTAATTTTGAAAGTAAGTAAAAAATCACATTTATTAGCTAGGCGGATTAACTCACTATCAAGATTAGCATATAGGGCAGCCTCAGATGTATGATATATTTTTAGGATTAAGAAAATGAAGTTTAATAGATGTGATAGTTTGTGTACAAAATATAAATATAAAAATTTGAAAAATATAAAAAGAATGTAAGTAGTTGTAATTATTTCTTCACACAATAAATATACAAAATCTAAAAGCAGATATTCTATTCAATTAGTTTCAATTTTTTTATATTTTTTCAAATTTGATTTGAGAGTTATTCACAAACTTTTCAATACTAAGAAACATCATTTGTGGTAAATATCTTACATAGAGTATCTTAACATTTTTATATTAATTTGTGAAGATAATTAAAATTGAATAATTAAAACTAAAAAGTAAAAACTAGTGTTGTACAATGAATAAATGACATGTGGATTTACAGTTTCTTTAATGTCAGACAAAAGTTCCTCATAAAGAAACGATTCTGAAAATATTATTTCCCTCTCTCCTACAATTCACTTTTTAATATTTTTACGGTGAGAGACTCCTTGTAAATAGCAACCACTGCAAGTGCTCTAAGAGCACTTTCAATGGAAAGTTCTATCTATTGGAATTCTAAATTTCCATATATGAATATGTATGTATATGTAATTGTAAGGTCCATTACATTACGAGAAATCTAACCCAAAATTTCTTAAAACATTTGTTTAGAGAAATTTTAGATTGGATTTCCTGTAAAATAATGGACCCCACAATTATATACGTATACATAATATATACATACATATATATATATGAAAGTTTAGAACTCTAATGTGTAGAACTTCCCAATGAAAATGCTCTGAGGGTATTAGCAGTGAAGGGTTTTTAGCCCAATTTCTATACAACAAAATAATAAGGGCATTAGCAATGAAGGGCATTAGTGGTCTATACTTTTTACAAATAAAATGTAACTAAAATTTGAATTGATTATAATAGAATATTGTTGAGGTACTCTGGGAAGGTATCACCTACTAGGACCATGATTAACCCGGACTCTTAGGATGGGGTTCTTAGTTTCGGCTAAGAACCGTTTTTTAGCTTTTAACTAAGAAAAGCTAAGATTCGTCTTTTAAATAAGAGATATAAGAGCATGATTAATGGGAAGTTCTTATGATGAGGTTCTTAGTAGAATATAAGAAACCATCTCTTAACTTTTAACTAAAAAACTAAGAACCGATTCTTAAATATCTTACTTAAGAGCCGATTCTTAGTTTTTTTAGTTAAAAGTTAATAGACGGTTTCTTATATTCCGCTAAGAACCTCATCCTAAGAACCCACCATTAATCATGCTCTAAGACCATATTTATTGGATAGTTCTTAGGGTGGGGTTCTTTGTGTAATTTAAGAAACGGTTCTTATATTATGATAAGAACCTCACCCTAAAAAACCCCCAATAAACATGTCCTAAGAGCTGATTCTTAGCCGAAAGGTGTAAAGAAAAAATGTCAAATCATGGTTAAGAACCTCATATTAAAAACTCGGGTTAACCATGCTCTAATGGTGCTCTAAGTTTCTCATAAACCATGCGTGAAAGTTCCCAATATAACGTGTTTATATATATTTTTGAGCCCGCAGTTCAAAAGACTCGTGAAATCAAACCTTGACCTTGCCAAATGGGCGCAAATCTCTCATGTGCCTAGCTTTGAGGATTATATGGAGGTTGGCGAGGTTTAGATCACGATGTATGCGACTATGGCAGGCACTTTGATGGGTATGGGACATATTGCTACGAAGGAAACCTATGAGTGGCTCAGATCAAGACCCAAAGTTATCCAATCATTATCTATAAATGGGCGTCCGATGAATGACATGGCCGGTTTCGAGGTACAAAAAAATGTTTCGTTCTGTAAATTTAACTATGAGGTTAGATGGGTAAAATTTAAAATTCATGTAAAGGAAATAGAAAAAAATATAGTTTGTGTTATTTTCATGAAAATTTTCTGTCTCTTAATAAAAACTTCTGTGTGACTTGATTAGGATGACATGAGTAGAGGATATGTAACTACTGGTGTCAACTGTTATATGAAGCAATATGGAGTTACAAAAGGCGAAGCTTTTAAGAAGCTTCATCAAATGCGTGTACACAACGAAAAAATAGTGAACGAAGAGTTCTTGACGATAAAAGATGTGCCAAGGAGAGTTCTCAAGGAAGCCATCAATTGTGCACGCATGACCAACGTTGCCTACGGCTACGGTGAAGGATTAACACATCCTGAAGGAAAAATTAAGGAATATATTATTTCTCTTTATGTTGAACTGATTCGTCTGTAAAGACATTGGTTGGAACCACTGTTAATGAATGTGACCACTGGTTTGGCATCTGTTACGCCGGCCTGCGCGGGCTATATACAGTCTTTGAATCTTTATTATTACAAAGTCGTTTTATTCTGGTTCCTCCAAGGATCTAAGTAGGTGAGCCGTAATTCTCGCCGGTTTCACAAAGAGAACCGTCAAAACTTTCCGATTTTATGGAGATGGTATGAACGGATGGAGAAGAGCTCAACTATCCGATTATTTCTCTATTTCTTTTAATATGATTTTAGTAGTATACCAGGGGGTGTCCGCGCTTTGCGCGAAATATTGTTTTTATTATTGCTAGAACATGATTTTTTGGATAATGTAATTATGTTGTCGTTTTTATTTGTTAAGATAATTATTTGGTGTTTTTAATGTGTTATGTAGTAATAGATGATAGGTTAATATATTTTGTGTTTGTTTTTTCCGAATAATGTGTTGTGTGTATAATACTTGTTAGTAGTGAAATGAACATCTAACGTAAAAGAATATTGAATTTCAATAACTTTGTTGATTCTAAGATTAACGGTTT
The DNA here is from genome assembly GCF_000695525.1 of Brassica oleracea var. oleracea. Taxonomy (NCBI): domain Eukaryota; kingdom Viridiplantae; phylum Streptophyta; class Magnoliopsida; order Brassicales; family Brassicaceae; genus Brassica; species Brassica oleracea. The sequence goes on along the minus strand of NC_027754.1, from coordinate 41,758,967 downwards.
CAGTGTCAAAATTGTATTATATTTTTCTTCATATTTTTTAAAATTATAACTTTTAAGATGTTTTTTGCCCTCTCCCTATATTTCGACCTTAAGCCATCACCGTCTATGTATTTCTTTACCTTTCTGGTGTGCGGTGCTTCTCACCATCACCGGAAAAAGACTTACATCTTTCTCTTATTCTTCCTTGTCTTCTTCACCTGTGAGATTATATGGTATTTGTTGTAGATCGGGTTTATGAGTTTTCAGTTTTTCGGTTGATTCTCACGGCATTGTAGGTTATTGACTGCTCCTCTTCTTTCTTAGATTTCAGCTGATGTTAGGAACTGTATCTTCTTGGTTGGGTCAGAGTTTAGTCGTTTTTGATGTTGTATTCCTCAACGTTGGCTTACCGTCAATAGTCACTGCTCGTCTTGATTTTCAAGATCTAATTTTTGGTGTTCTGACTTCTATGCTCTCTTTCATAGCTCGAAGACGGTTTCATAGTTTTCTAATTTCGTTTCGTCTCCCTTTCCCTCTCTATTCTTGATGTTAGGAGTTTTCAAGGCTCCTAAGAAAAATGTTGTAATATAGTGATTGTCGAACCAGTTCTGAGGGATATCAAAGCACTGAGAATGCAAGTACTCACTTAATCTAAGTGCAACCAATGATTTAGATGGGTTTTAAGCTATGACTAAAACTAGAAAGCAATAACAGAATG
>NC_027754.1:41734186-41757997 GCF_000695525.1 Brassica oleracea var. oleracea | reverse complement strand
CTATTGATCAACTTTTGAGTGACCAACTCAGAAGATGCATTATGAATACTCTACTAGCAAGGAACAAGAATGATCTACACTAAAACATCCTAGAACTAACCTAATCACCCTTAATCTCCCTAACCCATGAATTCAAAAGGTGATTACTCACTAATCTCCATGATTCCTCTTAAACCCATATTGGATTTCAGATTAATCATGTAGAGAAATAGATAAGAAATCAACAAGAACACAAGAACATAACAATCAAAATCCAAGAGATGAACTTCTCAAGAGAGTTTTTGTGTATTTCTCAATAGATCAAAAGATCATCTGTCTGGTGGCTACCAATGATGTTTAAAACATAGGTTTTAGAAATGTAAAACGTCCAAAATAAATTGCAAAAAGGTCCTTGAGAAGTCATGATTTTCGGCAGCAAAATAACGCGGAGCGACTTGCAGGTGTCGCTCCGGAAGGTCGCTCCAGGGCCGATTTTTGGTGTCTCCGGGCGAGAGGTCCCGAGCGACTTTGGTGTGTCGCTCCAACGGGTCGCTCTGGATCGGGAGCGACCTTGATAGGTCGCTCTGAGAGGTCGCTCCAGGGTCATCTAAGACTGTTCGGAGTGACGAGAACGCGAGCGACTTCATGGCGTCGCTTTAGGAGGTCGCTCCGAGAGGTGTGTGAGATGCGAGCGACCTCGGCGCGTCGCTCTGGGCAAGTCGCTTCACGGGGTGAGTATGGCGAGCGACTTCACGGAGTCGCTCCAGCTAGGTCGCTCTGAGAGGTGCTTTGGAGCGACCTCATGACGTCGCTGCGGAACCTCGCTCCCCTACTCTGCTCGTCCAATGATCACGTATATCACCTCTTTTGAGCTCCAAATGCATCCAAATAGCCCCAAGAACTCCATGTAGCACTCCAACACCTGATAGAGACTCATGTATGCAAAATGTAACCTAAACATGACTAAATCCTAGTCTATATGATCAAAATGCACATGGATGAATGGATAAGATAATGGAAATATGCAAGATATCAATTCTCGCATCTCTTTGCAGCTTTCATCGCATCTCTAGTGGTTCTCCTTTTCACCATGTTTGCCAGTCGAGGTTTGGATAATGTTTTCGTCCGTGCATGTTATATGGGCTTGGAAGGTTATTTATGGTCTCAAGTTTAGTCTCTAATTTTGTGGTGGTTGTCTTCCATTCTCCCTCCCTCAAGTTGTTTTTTTTTATTTCCATGTTTCCTTTGGTATAGGTGTGCGGAATTAGTCTCTTGGAGCTTTGGTCCCTTCTATAACAAAGCTTTGTGGTTTTTCACTTGCATGGACGTGTTGTATATTCTTGTTTAGTTTGTGAGGTGTTTCTTACATTTTAGCTACTGATTGTGAGTCTGGTGCTTTAAACATATATATATATATATATGTTCCTGCTTCTTGGTGGCTTTGGCCTTTCGATTATTATTCTCCTTCTGACCCGCTTTCTTGGTTATTTGCGTTAGTGCTCTAGTTTCTTATTATTAGTTTGTAAATGAATTAATAAAAATTAGTAAAAATAATAAAATGGTGAAAGTTTATGCTATTTTTAATTGTAAATAAATTAAATATTTAAAATATATTTATATTAATTTATTTCTTGAATTTTATGGACTAAAAAGTGTGAGAAGGATTATATAGTACATAATTAGAGATTGATGGAACAAATTGTAATAATTTAAAAGTAAAAGGATTTAAAATACAAAAAAAAATATAAGGACACATGTCAACAAACCCCCTTCCACAAGTCATAAGAAGGGAAAAAGCCAACTTTATATATATAGATGTTATGAAGCCTTTGTGAATAATGTGATGTGATCCTAATTCATTATACTGCACCTTCTGCACGATGAACATTATGTATATAAATGATTTTTACATATCATTATTTATTTTGTGTTCATTTAAGTATTATGTTTATAATTAAATTAAAAGAAGCACATAAATCAAAACAATACCTCTTGTGTATTTACAATAAATTTATTTATTTCATTTGGTATATAACTAAATTTAATGATATTGACATAGATATATTGTATATTTTAATATAATTTTTTTTTAATTTATACTTCATACTCATATGATTTTATTAACAGTTGTATATTATTATAATACAAAAAAAATAAATCATTAGACTCATAATTTTCAGTGTGAGATTTTTTAAATGCAAATTTGAAAATATTAAGGTCTCGATATTTCCTCAATGCAAATTTTGAAATTGCCATATTTATATATTTGATATGAATATTTATTAATGAGACTTCATATTCATAGGATTTTATGATCATTTGTATCATTTTTATAACAAAAGAAAATTTAAACCTTTGATCACAAAATTTTCAATGTGTGACTTTTAGCATTTTTAGCAATTTATATTTATTTTAAAATATCCAAAATGTAACATATACAAAAAATCAAAATTATTTTGTTTTAATTTCCTTTAATAATATAAAATTAAATGAAAAGGAGAGAGGATCAAAAAATTATTATCAAATCGTTATCATTCATAATCATTAATTGATATATATATATATATATATATATATATATATTGTAATCATATTAATTAATTCCGTAATTTTTACTTAAAAAAAAGATGAAAAATATTCTTTGTTTACTTGTTTGATAGTTAGTTTAATAAAATTTACAATATATTTTAAATGGACCAAACCTATTTTATAAAGAATATAAGAATCATTATATTGATGACACATGTCTATAAAAAAATGTTGTAATGTTTCTCAATTAATATATAAAAGATTTTGTTCGTTTTTTGTTTTTTTTTTGTCTTCTTGTATTCATTGAAAATTGGGAATTGTCTAAGGGACAACAATATTCTGATATATGTAAATTGATCTGGTTTTCTTTTATGGGAGATTAAGGTATTGAATGTTAAGTGCAGGACCAGCAAACCACATAGCCGAAGGCAAATGTGTCACCATTAATCACTATTTTGTTGTGTTTTATTTTCTTTTAAAAAAATAATATGGTCTGGTTTAAACAGTCCACTATAAATAAATTTAGTTTTTATTGTTTATAATTATTTAAGTAACACAAATTTACCTACAAGCTAGTATTTTTATTTATATAATACACATAAATTCAAGTTTAAATGTGTATTATTCAGTTGACAAATGAATTATGATAAAATATTTTGTTTTCTATAATATAATTTAAATATTTATAAATATTCACTATATTTAATTTTAAAATAATCAAACAATTTAAAAATACTATTTCTAAACTGAAATACCCAACTGAAAAGGACCCAAATACCCCAAAACTGAATTATTTGAATAATTTTGTCGAAAATATTTAAAATTATCCGAATTATATTATTTTTAATTAATAATCTGATATTTCATAAATATCAATTTTTTTTACTTTTTAACCCGAATTAACCATAAAACGGAACTGAATTGGAATTGAATGGGATCCAAGTTCATTTCGAATATTAGCCAGTTCCTGACTTTGTTACCTGATCCAAACCGAAAACCAAAAAAATGAACCAAAAACAATTATCGATTGTTCTATGATTTATAAAATTACATAATAAAGATTCAATAGTAAAATTTTGATATAAAATTTTACGTTCTCTATTTTAAAAAAAAACAAACTTAATTAATTTTATTTAAAAAAAACTTACGAATTTATAATATTTTAAATAAAATATAATGTTATCTATAAAGTTTCAATAATTCTATATTAAATTTAATATTTCAGATATATAAAATACTTTTTGAAATAAAAATAGCTATTTTGAAAATAATATTAGTATCACTGATATTTTAGTTTGTAAAAATAAATATATCATGCATTTCCCGCAGTTACACTATTCATATACATGTCACCATTCATATTTGGTTTTGAACCGCTTATTTTAGGCGAACCGTAGTTTTTCTGCATTATGCGTTTCTCTTATACAAACCGCTGTTAAACCGTACCACATTATCCTAACTGCTTGTTTCGCACCGCTCTAACCACTGTTACCATTCGGAGCCTAAGTATAGCGGAAAAGCTTACACTTGTGCACATTTATTCCCTCTTGCTTAATATTTAAAGGTAACAGATGGAGGACATATTAGGCAAATAAGATATAATATTGCAAATATGTTATGGAAAAATCAATAAAATAAATTGATTTTCTGATTATAATTTATTTGTACTTTATAAAAATATGTAAAATATATTTATAATATCAAGTAGAATATTATTTTATATTTTAGTTTATAAATACCATTTAAGCATTTGTTCCGCACTTTTTATTATTTGGTCACTATTCACATATTTTTTAAACCGCTTCTATTAGATAAACCGCACTTATCCCACAGTATGCGTTTTTCTAACACATACCGCTCTTAATCCGCACCCCACTAACTAATTCGCTTGTCCCGCACCGCCCAACCCATTGATACTATTTGGAGCCAGTCAACAATAGGTTTCTGTACAAAATATTGTCAACTACCCTTTGATAATTTTATAATAGGCAATCTTAGAAAATTTTCGTTTTGTTATTTTTTGTTGCTTTCATTTTATATTTATTTATTTTGTTTGTTTTTATTTTTGATTATTTCTACAAAATTCAATACTTTTCTATACAAACTTGTGTTTTTTTTTGGGAATGGACCAGCGACAACGATATTTTGACAACTACACTGATCTGGCTTCCTCTTATGGGAGATGAAGTTGATAAGAGTTTTTTTCTATAATACTATCTACAAGGGTTACAAGTTCTGATATCATATTTTTATCTTTTAACATTGCATATCATGTTTTTTTTTTCTTCTATTTAGTACATTCAATTTTACTCATTACAATGATTTGTTTAATAAAGTGAATTCTTTATTTTACTAATTAATAATTACTTTGATATATTCAAATTAAAAATAAACTTATTTTTTTGTATATAAAAATAAAATAAATTATTTCATCTATAATTATAGAATTAATTTTAAATAACTAGAATGATATAAAGATATCAAAAATCTTTAAAAATTGACATGTAGCACTGGTGGTCCCTTTATCCTTATTCATCATGTTAAATGTTTCTTTTTTTTTGAACACCCATTTGATTAATAGAAACTGAAGTCTAATACAAGAAGGTAGAGATTACACCCGCCAGAGAATCCGCCCGCCATCATGTTTTCGGTTGCCATCATGTTTTCGGTTCTAAGAATGAAAGAAAACAAAGAGAAACTGAAATACGAGAATAGAAATTCGATATCAATGGAACTCCATAAAGCTCAACTGAGAATTTCAAGTTGATAGCTTGGATGAGTCTTTGAGAGTCAGATCGAAACCAGACTTTGGAGAGAAGACGTTGCTTTGCTGAGAAGATTGCTCCGAGTATAGCGAGTGCTTCAGCCATTAAAGACGATGAAACAGAAATAATGCTCTTGGATTGGCAGATTGTTATGTCTGGATGACCAGGATCAAAGATCCATCCTAAACCTGCAGCTCCTGTTTCTTTTGACCATGCTGCATCCATTTTGCATATTGGAAACAGCCAGAGGGCAATAAGGCGTGTACATCAGGCGGAGTAGCGTGCCCTTGGGAGGACACATAAGGTTGTTGCGCCAATTGCCATTCTCAGGCTGCTGAGAGAGCTTTGCAGATAGTGGTACTAGTAATCTAGTAGCAACATGTCTGTTTTCAAATGTTTCAAAACCAATAATCATCATAAATTTCAAATTTAACATTGTAGTGATTTAACACTTGAATATAATTTGATTTAACATCTCTACTGTAAATGGTCAAGATTAAGTCGATTACATTTTGATGATCTTATGACAATTTTAGAAGAAAAAAAAATCACTTTTGTTGTTGCTGTCATCAACTTTTGTTTCTTTTATTTTATTTTTCCTTTCTGGTTATCCAACAAATTTCCCATCCTTTTTAATAGATTATCTTGTTTCACTGGGAATAGTCCAGTGACAACGCGATGAGGATCAAGACTTTCTCAAAGTCCAGGCCTCAGCTAGCTGCTCTCATGGATGGCTAGGGATCCTAATAGGAAGAGACCTCCTAAACCTACATCTAGGATGGGCCATTGGAAATGGAGAAAGAGTCCAAGTTTGGAATGATGATTGGCTCTCGATGACAGAAAGAAAACGCCCAATAGGACCACCAACGGAGAATGAAGTGAATCTTAAAGTTTCGGATCTGATCTCTAATGAAACTAAAGAATGGGAAAAACAGAGAGTTGAAAGATCTTTCCCTCACCTCGCCGATAATATTCTCAGTATCAAGACCAGAAAATGGGGAGGTGAAGACAAGCAAGTGTTGTTAAAACACAAATCAGGATCATATACTACAAAGACAGGATATTTATCAGCTACAGAAGCTAAGGGTGATATTGGAGATCAGGATATTGCCAACCCACAGGAATGGTTAAAGGATGTCTGGAAGATCCAAACAGCTCCTAAGCTCAAATTATTCATTTGGAAGATTAAACATGGAGCACTACCAGTTGGAGACAGATTAGAAACAAGGCATATCCTATCAAATTCTAAATGCACCCATTGTGACAATGTGGAAACCATCTCACACCTATTCTTCCAGTGCCCCTATGCTCAGAAAGTGTGGGAATTGGTACCTTTCTCTGGTGGCTTCACGCCAAGGCCTCTGAACAATTTTGATGTGGAATGGAAAATACTCTTGCAAGCAACAACTCTCCCCCCTACAGATCTTGGAAAAGGACCCCTTGGTCCATGGATTCTTTGGGCTATCTGGTCATCAAGAAATCAAAAACTGTTTCAGAAAACAAATTTCTCTGCACAAGAAACGATCACGAAAGCAATTGTTGATGCTAAAGAATTGTCAGAGGCGCAGGCGAAGATCATACCAGAGACGCAGAGGAAGAACAGCACGCGAAGCAGAGGTGAATTTGAAGTGATCTTCAGGTCAGATGCAGCGTGGAAGGAAGAGCTTCAAGCAGCTGGTCTAGCTTGGAGTTTCTACGGAAGTCAGAATGAGAGATTTAGCTCTCATAGTCGATCTATTGCGCGTGTGATCTCGTCCCTCGTGGCTGAAGGACTAGCAATTCGCGCAGCGATGGAACATGCTATCGCACTCCGTTTGAAGTGTGTGTTGTTCGAAATAGATTCTCTGCAATTGGTGACGGCAATTGAAGAAGGATCAAGTTTTTCCGATCTACACGGAATCATATCGGATATCTATCTCCTTTCCAATTTCTTTGATTCTGTCTCCTTTAGGTTTTGTCGTCGAGATGTTTTGAGCTTTGAGGACTCACTAGCAAAACAATCTCTCTCTGACTTTGGTTTGAATCAGACCCTTACCGGTCCGGTTTAATTTTAATGAAAGTTATGTGGTTGTGTACAAAAAAAAACGCGATGAGGATATCTAAACTGATATGTTTCCTTTTATGGGAGATGAAGTCAATAATAAGTTTTATAAAAAAGATTAAGTTAATTACACTAAAAACAAATATTATGCCCTTTCACCCAATAATAAAAAGAAGAGAATTAAAATAAGTCAACAACTATTAGTTTTTGTGTGGAATGTTCTTATTTTTTGGTAGATGATCGAATTTCATTTTAAACATTTTCAGTTTTAATTTCTATGAATTATAAAATATTATATTATAAATTTATATATTATGAATTATCTAAGCATATAATAATATATATGATATAGGATAATTAAAACAGATTTTATTATTTTACAAAGTTAATTCTCTGCTTTTATATAGAAACAATTGCAATATTGATGTCCTGCTTTGTTCTGTTTACGTACAAAGATAAAACTGATATCCAAATATTATGTTAGTACAACAATATTACTAGATTTTGACCCGCGCTTTGAAAGCGCGGGTTTATTTTTGTTTTTTTTTTCAATTGACAAATATTTAGTAAATGTCACATTTTTGTATATTTGTGTTTTATTTTATAAAAGACTTAAAAATTTTATCTTTATTTATCGTATTTCATTTTAAATGACTATTTATGTTAAAAAAATTAAACTTTATTTTTTTAATGAATTAAGTTGGTATAACTCTGATAAATTAATTTTATTATGGGGTTAATATTTTAATTAAAAAATTATATACTTTTAATAAAGATTTATACTTTTCAATAAAAAAATTCAATTATTTTTATGAATGCTTAAATTATATTAAGAAAAGAAAAAAATAATAATTAAGAATAGTTGAAAAAAAATTATTTGAACTTGGACTCAATGGTCCAAAGGAAAAAAAAAGGTGAGAATTGAATCTGATTTTTTAATAGGCCCAAATGGTCCAAGAGAGATTTGATTTGGGCTGGATCCAAAAATAATGACCCAATATAGATTTGTTATTAATATTACTTAATTGCCCTTAATGAAACATGCAATGTTAGTGAAGGAAACATGCCCCTAAGGTAATTATGACAATAGGATCCTGCTAGTATAGATATGCCAGGTAAGGGATCCTCCCCCAATAAAATAAATAGTCGTGAGCACGATCAGATCCACAAATCACTATTAACATTCAAAATACGAAATGGAGATGATCTTAATTTCTCTATGTCTAGCCACCTTATTGGCCTTTCTCTTCCTAAAACGACTCTTCAAACGAACAACCACCACCAAACCTAACGTCCCACCACCGTCTCCGTGGCGGCTTCCCATCATCCACCAGCCGTGTCCCCGTCCTTGTGGTCTCCTCTGCTGAAATAGCTCATGACGTTATGAAAACACACGATCGTATATTCGCCAACCGCCCTATAACCAAAGCTATGGAGAAAGTTATGAAAGGTGGGCGAGATATTGTCTTTGCCCCCTATGGCGAATATTGGAGGAATATGAAGGTTTTCACTTTTCTAATTCTTTTCTGATAACCGTAAAATTTAATGTCTAAACTCAATCTAATATATGTTATCTCTAGAAACTAAATTTATAATCAAAAAAAAAATTTAGAAACTAAAAAGTCAAGTTTTTCTTGTCACATAATCTAATGTGGCCAACGAACAAATATATCCACAACGACAATTCCTCACAACTCATAAATCGTTCTTTGTTATCCATATGATCTAAAATCTATAAATAATAATGTTAGGAATATAATATTACTAGGTGATTATCCGCGCACATGCGCGGAATGAAATGTATATTCTAATAATTGTTTAATACTAACTTTGCCCATTCGCCCTATATATATTAATCTAAATATCTATTAAATGTTATTTTTACTCATATGATTTTTTATTTATTTTATTATAATAAAAAATTTAAACTATAGATCATAAAATTTACAATGTGAGAATTTTAACAAATTTCGTAATTTATAACCGTTTTAAAAATTCAAAATATAACATATACGAAAAAACTAAATTTTATTATATGGTTAATATGATGGTTTAATTTATTTTAATAATATATAATTATAAATAATGAAAGATATGTAAATTGTTATCAAATTTTAATCATTAAAATCATTAATCAAATATATATTTTATTCACTTTTGCTTATTCCGTAGATTTTATTTAAGGAAATAAAATAATAATAATTGTAGATTGTGAATTAATTTAATGGTTAATTTAATGAAAAGTATAAAATATATGTTTAGTGGACCAACATATTTCTCTAGAAACTTTAAGAAGTATTCTAGTAACGACACATGTCATAGGTAAAATGATATAATGCTTCTCTTTTAATATATATAAGAGATAATAAATTATAGAATCATTAATTTACAAGTTTTTATATTTACATAGTTTATATTAAAATAAAAAAGACAACTATTTTCACGGTTTATATTAAAATTAAATTTAGTCTTTATATTATTTTTATGATAATTTGGAGTATACAAATATGTACTTTATAATATAAAGGTGTTTTAATATAATATAATAATAAAAAAATCAAAATATTTTTATTTTGTAAAAATATTGAGATAAAATTCATTATGAATATTAAATATATAATTTAGAAATATTAATTATTTATTTATAATTTTAATGAGATCATATACGTATGCATATCTAAAATTACCAACAAGCTGTTGACATAGTGGTAAAGGAGTGTCTAGTAGTCCCTCCGCCGTTTGGTTTCAATAGATTATTTATAATGATTGGGTTTCTGACAAAGAGGAAAAACCACATTTTCTTAGCAAAATTTTTTTCTAAAATTTATCATTTTATCAAATTATGTCATATATTGAATTGGGATAAATTGGAATCAATAAAATTTATTTATAGATTGTTTTATTATTTTATCAAACATTAAATTATAGAGTTTTAATTTTATATAGAATACGTAGAAATAACCTATTAATGATATATCCTAATGTCGCCTTTAACTCATTTGGATGCAGAGTTTATGCATAGTGCATCTTCTGACCAACAAAATGGTTCGGTCCTTTGACAAAGAGAGAGAAGAAGAGATTAATATTCTGATGGAAAAGTTGGAGAAAGCAAGTTCATCTTCTTCTACAGTAAACCTTAGCCAATTTTTTATCACCCTAACAAGCGATGTAATGAGTAAAGTTGCCTTGGGAAGAAAATATAGTAGTGACGAAGGCACAGTCGATATCAAGACCGTAGTGAGGACATTTTCTCGGGTATTTGGCTCATTCCCTGTAGCGGAATACATTCCTAGTTTGGCATGGATAGATTGGATCCGCAGATTGGACGGTAAAGCAGAAGAAGTAAGTAAAACATTCGATGACTTTCTGGAAAAGGTGGTGCAAGAACATGATTTAGATGTAGATAAAAAAAGATCAGGTTTTGTTGATACGTTGTTATCGATTCAAAGAGAGCAGACGACGCCCTTCGTTTTTGATAGAAGCAACATAAAACTCATCATTTTGGTAAGACACATTTAAATATTTTATCATGTAATATTATGAATGAATCATTTAAAACCACTGTGTAAAATCAACATATTTATCTTTTTTTTTAAGGACATGTTCATAGGGGGAACAGCAACAACTTCGTCACTACTAGAATGGACATTGACAGAGCTTGTGAGACATCCAGAATGTGTGAAAAAGCTTCGAGACGAGATTTGTTCCGTTTCAGCGCATAATTCATATGTAAATGAGGAAGATGTTGAAAAGATGAACTACTTAAATGCTATAATCAAGGAGACACTTCGTTTACATCCGCCACTTTCAATAATAGTACCCCGACTATTAAGCGAAGATGTCAGATTAAGAGGATATGACATTGCTGCAGGCACACAGGTAACATCTTTATATACGTGTTGCGTATTACATTGCTGCCTAGCACTCTATGCAAGATTGTCCGCCCTTGTATTAAGTGTCTGGGATATATTAATGAGCTCTGAGTAATTGAAACTTCTCTTCAGAATCTTGATGTCTTCCAAATAACTTGCAAATACTGGTCATTTTTCTGATTCCGAAACCATCTTCACCAATTGAGAACAATGTGTTGCAAACGTAACCTGATACTGCCTTAAGTTCTTCATGCATTCCATTGCCCAGATAAGGGCTTCAACTTCCGAGTGAAGTGGTGTTAAACGCCCTTGTGTTTCTTGCTCCCATTAATCCTGCGAAACATAAATTTTTTATAGTATTTACTTTTAAAAGAAGAAAACATAAAATTATTTTTTATCAAATAATACTCCTTCCGTTTCAAAATGATATACTCTCTCTGTTTCATATTAAGTGTCATTTTAACATTTTTATTGTTATAAAAAGAGTGTCATTTTAGAATTCCAATACAACTTTCAGCTCAATATTAATTAAAAATGCATTGATTTTATAAATAATTTTATTTATCTAAAATACTATTGGTTGAATATGTGTAATTAATAAAAACTTAAATCCAATTCAATCATTTTCTTAATATGTGTGAAAAATGTCAAAGTGACATTCTTTATGAAACGGAGGGAGTATATTCTAAAGTTTTCACACTTATTAAGAAAACACATAAAATTTTGATAATAAATGTATTGTTTTCCGTGTTAGCTATTTCCTATGATTTTTAATAAATCAAAGTTCAGTAAATACAATTAATGTTTTTAAAATTTACAATTACTATTATTACATACTTTGAAAAAGTAAAATATGAATCTTGTAGAAAATTTTTTTTTTCTAAAACATAGATCATTTTGAAAGGGAGGGAGTATAATTCTCTGGACCACCATTAATTGATTATTTTGGAAATTGTAACACAAATGACAAAAAAAAAGGATATTTTGCAAATAATATTGTAAGGTGTATATTTTCTTAGTGCAAACTACAGTAGAACCTCTATAAATTAATACTCGATAAATTTATAATCTCTATAAATTAATAAATTTTCTCGGTCCCAACTTGGACCGGTGTAAAATATGACACAAATCGATAAAATAATAAGATAATAATATTTTTAAAACTCCCATGTAAATATATAGTCCAATTAAAATCATAATTAATAATCTATCTCTATATGTATTTATATAAGTACAAACTAAACATTATATTGTTGGTTTTATATTCACAATGAAAATACTACTATTTTTCTTAATATTTTAATATATTTTGATAATATTTAGTAAAATTATATCGAAAACCACATAACAATTCTAAGAACATAAAAATATACCCCAAAAAAGATAAAAAATAATATGAAAGTCAAAATTCAAAATTTTAATAATTTATATATGATAAAATCAAATATTTTCTTATTTTATTGATAAAATATTCAAAAATAGAAAAAAAAATCTAAAAAAGAAAATTTTTGTAAATTAATATTTCTATAAATTAATAAAATTTGAAAGTCCCAACATTATTAATTTATAGAGGTTTTACTGTAATACAATATAATATTTCAGTCTTTAAAAATAATTGTAAATACTGAAGCAAAATATTATCGTTCTATATTAGGTCTTATAAAACCATATACCCAAATATTAATACTACTATTTTTTACAAAATTAATGTTAAAACTAATAACTTTGTAAGAAATTCCAATACAGGTGATGATTAATGCGTGGGCAATCCAACGAGATAATGCAACATGGGGACCAGATGCAGAAGAATTTAAGCCAGAGAGACATTTAAATTCATCTTTGGATTTTCAAGGACAAGATTATAAATTTATTCCCTTTGGATCAGGTAGAAGACTATGTCCTGCAATCAGATTGGCATTGGTATTGGTTGAAGTGACAGTAGCAAACCTTGTGAAACGGTTTGACTGGAGAGTCCAGGTCGGACCACATGGAGTTGATAAGCTTGATCTAGCCGAGGCAGCTGGTATAGAGGCATGTTGCAAATACCCTCTTATTGTCTTTCCAACTTCTGTTGTGTTCCCCATTTAAACTTTTTCTGCAACTCCTGGTCGTTTTTGTTACCCGTCTCTTGACTCTATTAATGTAAGAGTGACTTTGAATTATAGATTTCTGTTTTCTTTTGACCCAAAAAAAAAAAGATTTCTGTTTTCTTTTGTTATCTATGTTGTATACCTGTTATCTGTAAGAACAATATAACATTTTAACATGTTACAAAAAAATATCTCTGCATTGCAACTTCATAATCTTTGACGGACTAATGACGATTGATATTATACTGAAATGTAAAACATAGAGTTTCATTAGTTTTATATCGTTATAAAAAAGTTAGCGGTGTACTCTATATGCAGTATTTATTTTTTGAGAGTACTATTAAACTTATTTTTGTACAGTTCTTAAGGGATATTTGTAGTTTTTTGTCTGACAGTTAATAAGAGGGCATATTTCGGCTTAAAATGTGATGTGTCAGTCAGTATCACATATTCACATCTGTAGTATGCATGTCCCAGTTTGTCTGTTTGTGCATGCATACTGAGATATGTGATATATTCTTTTATTTGTGCATGTAACCCGTATGTCACGTACCTTCTGTTGGTGTTGTCCGAAGTGCCCTCTTTTAGTTGGTATGTGGTGCACGTGCCTTAATCATACGATCATATGCATACTATTTTGTTTTTTGTTCTTGTTTTTTTTTTCAAAGCGTACTATTTTTGTTTTAAATAAATTTTATTTACATATGTCTTATGTGAGAATCATGAATTTGTGGTCGGATGAACAAATACCCCGTGCCTGTAAATTTGATAATGAACATGTGTGATGTGTTACATATCAATGGTAGTGAAAATGAAATCCATAGCAGTTTTGGGCCAAAACATGGATCTCAAGTCTTTCTTCCTTCTCCAAATCACAACTTGTTTCCAGTAAACAAACTCTCTTGCTTTCCGCTGATGTCGGTTCCCACTAAGCCTCCAAAGTTTGTTCGTTTGAAGGCAACTACTTCCATGACTTGTGATGATCAAGAAAGCAATCGCACGTTTAAGGAATTGCTACCTTCTCCATGGACTGATCAGTTTCATTCTATTTTTGTCGATGTCTCCGTAAGTATGTTAATGGGCGAATTTTACGGGTGCATAAAATATATTTAACATTTGATGTAATAAAAATAGTTTTCTAATAAGTTTCTTTCATTTTACGTACCAAAATAACAAAAACTAGATTAAGACCCGCGCCTTGCGCGGGATAAACATTATATATATAAATTATTTTATGTATTATATGTTCTTACATATTATGAAATAATAAATATATATTGAATAATTAAAAGTCAGTAACTATTACATATATAATTAAATTGGTGCGAACGTATAAATCAATTTTTTTAATCCAAACATTTTTTAAAAAAATTGTGATAGGATATGTAATTAAATTTAAATGATATTAATATACATAATATATTTTTAATATTAATGTCTATTTTATTTTTTTATTTTTTTTAAATGATGTTTTCTACCCATATGTTTTTTTATCATGTGTATTTTTACTAGCAAAAACTTTAAATTACTGATAACAAAATTTTTATTGTGTGATTAATAATTTTAGTAATTGATAATTTAAAAACATTTATCAATGTTAGTTCAAAACTTTTATCAAAAAAATTATTCAAAGTAAATTTTGAAACTAAAATATTTATTTATTCAATATGGTTTATAGTTTAATTTAGAATGATATATATACATATATATTTTAAATCTTAATGATTAATTAAATTAGACTTTTACTTATATGATTTTGTAATCATTTGTATTTTGTCATAACAAAAATTTTAAACCTTGGATCGCAAAATTTGAATGTGAGGCTTTTAATAGTTTTAGTAATTTACAGTCATTTTTTAAAATTCAAAATGTAAAAAATATAATTTTTATAATATGGTTATTGTGTTTTTTTAAAATTATTTTAATAGTTTTAAATTAAAAAAATTTGATAGAAGATACATTTTTTATCAGATATTTATTATTCAAAATCATTAATTGTCATATATACTTTACCCACATTAGGCAATTCCGTAATCTTTATTTAAGGAAATAATAAATGACATTAATAATGAATTTATGGTTAGTTTAATAAAAAGCTTATTATATAATTAGATGGACCAACCCATTTCTCTAATAATTCTAAGAATCATCCTAGTGATGACACGTAGCTACAAAAAGAAGTTGTAATGTTTCACAAATAATATATAGGGGATTGAAAAATTAGTAGGTGCACATGGGTGCATGTGGCTTCGCCACTGCTGGTATTATCCATGGGCGGGTCTATAAAGTTGGGGGGCATGTGCCCCCAGCTACTTTATAAAATTTACAATTGGTGGACCTAACTCACTGATATTTCTTCACTTCTTAGCTTTAATCTTTTCTTTAATTTAGAACTAGATTAAACCTTAATCATATATTTAAGGATCTTTTTAGTGTTTTAAGACTCTTAAATAGAATTTTACTTATTTAGCAGTTTTAGATTCAAGATCTCTCGTATCTTTTGCTATTTCCTTGAAAA
Organism: Brassica oleracea var. oleracea; assembly: GCF_000695525.1. Lineage (NCBI taxonomy): Eukaryota > Viridiplantae > Streptophyta > Magnoliopsida > Brassicales > Brassicaceae > Brassica > Brassica oleracea. Next base: position 41,742,203 of record NC_027754.1, on the reverse strand, counting down.
TAAATTCACATTTCTTGACAGAAAATGGTAAAGATATACCTTTAGTTAATTTCAGCTCCTACAGAGTTCGAAGCTTCCACTTTATATTTTTTTCCAGTAAAATTAATGTTCTGTTTGACACGTTTACTTGTATTGCATCTCTCTTTAGCTATTGTGGTAGCATTTTCCTACTTTTGTTTTATTGTTAATATTTTTTTCTTGCTAGCATATCTTTTCTTTTCTTTATTTTCCATAGTCTTTCTATCACATTTTCATATTGAGTTTTCAGCTTTTTCTAAAGCACATTTCATAATTGATAGTAGGCATTTGCAACTGTTAATAAATGAATAATTCTAATTATATTCAAATAATAACACTCCATTCAGTTTCTTTAATATTTTAGAGTATAGTTCTTTATGGTATGATAACCACAAAAAAATTATGTATAATATTGACATATTTTTATATATATATATATACATGTAAATTTGAAGGATACTTTTGTATATATGTTCTAATTAGTATTATCTGTAGTAGTTCATTATTATAACTGATATAATTTTAGAAATTACATTTTGAAATTTGTCATGAAATGGAGAAATTTTTTGTAATTATTATTTTTCACAGTTTTTAGTTGTTTTTCTATTGTTATTAACAGTTCATTATAGTTATTAATAAATTATCTACTTTTATTATATTGGTATAATATTATTATTAATTATGTGTTCCATCAAATCATTGGTCTGGCTCTAATACTGTGTGTGTATATATATATATTTATAAATATACCCTGATCATCAGGTATATAGAGTAGAGACAGAGCTGGTGGCTCCAAGCCAAGAAAATAATATTTAACGGCCGATCCGTAATATAAAAGGAAAAATTAGAAAATGTGTAGGACGGAATATTTGAACCAATGACACTCATAGAAGGATAGAAGAGCAAGGATTATTAATTCATTATACTACAACAGATTTTTAGAGCTTGTGGCCCCTAAAGTACTAGTATGATTTACACGCTCTAAGCTGATGGCGGACACTGATTAGAGAAGGTGAACACATGCGTGCATGTTTTACTTGTAGGAAATTGATGCGCTTAGGAAAGAAATCGATGTACTAAAGCCAAAAGTGAAGAAGGCGCTCATGTCTTACCAAGGGATCGATTCAGCAAAGAAGAGACTTCTTATGATATATTTGTTGGTGAGCCTTGGCCTTGCACATCACTTTGAGGACGAGATAGATGAGACTCTAAAAGAAGGTTTCGAAAAGAAAGAGGAGATGATAGAAGGTGAAAATGACTTGTACACAGTGTCAATCATCTTCTGGGTTTTTAGGAGATACGATACGGTCACCATATATCTTCCGGTAAATGAGACTCTTACCTAGCTAGGCTTTTGATTCTACTCATAGAAGTGTTTGTTGTCTATAACTATTTAAAGTGTAACAAATTGATCCATTTTGATTAATAGATGTATTCAGGAGATTCACAAAGGACAAACAAAGGACAACGGAAATTTCAAAGAATCTCTTGTCGGAGATGCCAAGGGTATGTTGAGCTTGTATGAAGCTGCTTATTTGCGGACGACAAAAGATTATATAATGGACGAAGCATTGATATTTACATCGAGACACTTGGAGTCACTGGCTGCTGATGGAACGTGCCCGCCTCATCTCTCAGTACGTATTCGAAATGCTCTTACTCTACCTCAGCACTGAAATATGGAGATGTTATTCCCAGTGGAGTATATCTCATCCTATGAACAAGAAAAAGATCATGACGAGATGCTACTCAAGTTCGCTAAAATCAGTTTCAAGTTAGTACAGCTCCAATACCTTAACGAACTCAAAATCCTTACAGAGTATGTAACATATCTTCACATTAATGGTATTTATATGGACTTGAATTACAATTCTTTACAGAAACTATTCTAATCAAATACCTATAACTTTGGATGCAAGATGGTACAATGATCTAGAGTTTGAATCCAAGCTACCACCTTACTTCAGACACAGAATCGTCGAAAATCATTTCTTTGCACAAGCGATGTGCTTTGAGCCACAACTATCACGTGCAAGGATTATAATGGTTAAGTACTTCACCATTTTAGTGATTCTAGATGACACATTTGACAGATATGCATCTCTTCCTGAAGCTGAAGGCCTCGCTAATAGCTTGGAAAGGTATCAAAAAATTAAGTAAACAATGATTATTATAGTGATGATGATGATGATGATGCTGAAGATGTTGTACAGGTGGGCTCACGAGCATACCATGGATAAACAGCCTGATTATTGAAATGCGTGTTGAACTTTATGATAGATACTTTCGAAGAGTTTGAAAGAGAACTTTGGCCACAAGGAAGATCATACAACGTGAGCGCCTCAAAGGAAGTGGTAAAGCAATCAAACTATCTTCTGTATTGGTATGATTAAGTCGTGGACATAAGCATGCATATAACAATCAAGGGTAATACGCTTAAGAAACTAAACTAATCTGACTAATTATTTTTTCCTTAATAATTGTGCTAATTTGTCAATGAAAAACAATTTTGAAAAATACTGTGATGTGACATATTATTCTTAAAAAGATATATTATCAACAATTTTCATGATTCCAGTTTTATCCTTAATTTAAATGTTACATAAAACATTATTTTGTAGGAGATATATGTGGATATATAATTTTACAAAATTTAAGTCTAACTCTAAAATTTAAAATAAAATATATCTTTCATTTAATAAATGACATCCATGCAAAAATTGATAAGATAGGAATATTGTTTAACTTGTTATGGGAAAAATCACGTTTTTCATAATAGCTTAAGGAAATACAAATTCACATTTTTCATTTATTCATTTTGTCTCTCATTTTTTTTCTTCAAATATCCTTTTGGAGATAATAATATCTTCACAAGCTATTAATCGTTGTTTTCCTAGTTTTTCTCTTCCTATTTGTGCAAAAAAAAAAAAAATCATAAAAAAATCAGAAATTCTTCTAGATAGCCTTTTTAGTTTATTTTCACAAAAGTAGATTTTCAAAGAGAAAAATGATCAAAAGATGTTTTTATGCAAGGGTAAATATGCATTTATACCTTTAGGGTTAACTCATCTAAGACTTAGGATTTAGAGTTAAATGTTGGGTTTTGGGACTGAGTTTTGGGATGAGTTCAAATTTTTAAAAATAAAAAATAAATATTAAAATTTTCAAAATAAAAAGACTATTTTAGTCATTTTATTTTTTGAGGGCTCTTTTTGTGACATAATTTTTTTGAAAAAAAACTATTTGAGAGAATTACCCTAAATTAATTACTAGAAAATAAAAAAACCTAGAGTAAGAGAGATAGAGAGAAAATATTTTATTTGATGATATATTAATAATACAAACAAACATATTCATATTTGTAACTAGCAGTAAGTTAAGCCACAAACACCACACACACCAAATATTCCTCGTACATTTGTTTTTCCAGAACATTTGTTATTGCCTTTGGTTGCCAACTTGCATCACTATCTCCCCAAGACAAAGGGCTCATCTTTTTATTATTAGTAGTATATCAATATACTGTCATATGGCTTTGGAGCTAAAGATGTTCCTGTGGAAAGCGGCTCAAGATTCACTCCCTACAGGTGAAAACTTAACACGGCGTGGAGTCTCGTCGAATACGAATTGCATTCAGTGCAATTGTCAGGAGATCACTCTACACGCCCTCTTCCATTGCCGCTTTGCACAAGAAGTTTGGACCCTAGGACCCTGGGAGGACTATCTGGACTACAATGCCCTCAACTCCTTTCGAGCCCTCCTGGTAGGCTCACAGAGGAAGAAGAACCTTCCACCGTATGGCGTCTCCATAAATCTCTGGCTTTGTTGGTCTATCTGTTGGTCTATCTGGTGTACCCGCAATCAACTCCTCTTCCAAAATAGGATATATCACCACAGGAGACCTTCAACAAAACAATCTATCCAGCTAAGGAGTTGCCCAAAAACCTAAATTGATAAGAGGAGCAGCTACCAACACACTTCCGCATCTCTCGATTGAAACGAGCTCTGCCATCCGATGTAACACAGATGCGACTTGGAAATCGGATTCAACTACAGTAGGAATCAGCTGGATCTTCACATCCCCATCTACCTTGGAAGTAAACAGGGGATCGAAACTTCAGACGCATGTCTCCTCCCCACTTCTTGCAGAAACCTTAGCTGTTAGGGAGGCTCTCCAACATGCGATCTCTCAATCTCACTCATATCTGGGTACGCTCAGATTCTCAAGTGCTCGTTAGAGCAATCAACCGGAATCGAGGTTCATTGGAACTCCACGGAGTTCTGTCGGACATCGCCGGCCTCGCGTCTTCGTTTACTTTCTGCTTTTTCTCTTTCGTCCCTAGAAACTCAAATGGGCCTGCAAATGCCCTAGCAAAGATCTGCCTTGCAAACTTTGAATCTTCTGGGCTTTAAGCTCTTTTATTTAATGAAAGTATTGGTGTTTCAAAACAAACGGTCATATGGCTTTGGAATAACTTTCAACTGAACTCGCAGGATTATATTTCAAGGAAAAGAAAGGTCATGCGTTTATCATTATTTCAAAATAACTTTAGAAAACTACATTTAGTGTTGTAACGTAACGCAGATCTATATTATTGAGCATGCAGTTCAAGACACATGTGAAAGCCAACTTTGATCTCGCAAAATGGGGCCTAGTTTATCACGTGCCTAGCTTTGAGGAGTACATGGAAGTTGGTGAGGTGGAAGTCGCAGTGTATGCGACTTTGGCAAGTCGATACATGTCTAAGGGAAAGATGGCTGCAAAAGAAGCTTTTGAATGGCTGAAGTCCAGACCAAAAATCGTCCAATCTTTATGTGTCAAAGGTCGTCTTATGGATGATATAACTGGTTTCCAGGTACATATGCGTAAACCATTTCTTCACATATCGGGTATGTATACTTTCTTGTTCTATCTATCATCCCGACTTACACATACACTATTTTAATTAGGATGACATTAGTAGAGGATACGTCACCAATGCTGTTAGCTGTTATATGAAGCAATATGGAGTTTCCGAAAATGAAGCTTTTAGGGAGCTTAATAAAATGGTTGGAGAGGCTGATAAGATAATAAATGAAGAGTTCTTGACAATAACTGGTGTGCGACACTGTGTTCTTAAGGCAGTCATTGATCTTGCACGCATGATCCACGTCTGCTACAATGGATACGAAGGTTACACAGATCCCCAAGGAAAAATTAAGGAGTACATGACTTCTATGTTCGTGGATCAGATCCGTCTTTAAAGACTTTGGCAAATGTTTTATCTTTTACATGACTTTTTTCTTTAATAACGTCATGTGCTTTCTGCTTTGTTTTCACCGTCTACCATTTGATCGATCAGATGGCTTTTAATAAAACACAAAAGATTGTATGTTGTTATATTGCTGGCTTCTTTTTTTAAGGGCATCTCCAACCTCACTCTATTTTTCTCTCTAAAATAGAGTTGCTCCAACGGTACTCTATTTTCTACTCTATAATAGTGTAAACCTATTTTTTACTCCATTTATAGAGTAACTTTTTTATTTTTTGTTCATCACTCTATTTTTCACTCTAAAATAGAGTACCATTGGAGCAACATCCAACTCTATTATAGAGTTACTCTATTGTAGAAAAAAAAATAGAGTAAACCATTGAAGATGGTCTAATGAATTTAAGTAAAATGCTATATTTAGTGCTGAAACCTAGTTAATTAACTGCTGTACTTGTGGATATCCTAGGTAGACGTGGAGATCGGAAGGTGGTACAGTTTAGGCCAGTTTAGAACCAAAAGTATCCAATCAAATGAATTAAGTACCGAGCTGAGCCGATTCATTGTAAATATACGAATGGGTACCAGCCTTGCCAAGTTGCCAGACACTGATCCTTACCAGAAGACATGTAGTGAGGGTATATCCTGAAGACCCAGAGATGATGGAAGCTGTGTACAAGACATGTTAGGATATCACACAGATTACAAGATCATGAGTCGAAAGAAAAGTTAACAGTTGCGTATATTTGCTGAACTATTCAGATTTGTCTCTTTTTTGTTTGTATACTCTGTTTTATCTTTCTTGTGCAAGAACATGTTTTTCTCAACACTCTTTTTCATTCAGTTTCTCGTACATTTCAACATCACATACACATTCATTCTTATATTAGTCTTCTTAGAAGCCATCATTACTTAGACACATTGGTGACCTTTTACTTCTACTTCTTAGACTCACTTACACAAGTAACATCCCAAGCTTAGACTCTAACAACCTCCAACAACTCCTATAGGCTCAAAAATCTCTGGAATCTAACCTTATATTCATTCTCTTATTTGGGCCTATTTCGTGAGCCCATTAACTCTTATTCCAACTAACCCATTTCAAGCTCAACTTCTTCTTCTTCTTCTTCTTCTTCTTCTTGAATCAGATTAGCATTGGTATTGGTTGAAGTGTCACTGGCAAATACTGTAAAACGTTTTGACTGGAACATCAAAGTCGGACATGGAGTTGATAAGCCTGATCTAACCGAGGCAGCTGGTATAGAGGCTTGTCGCAAATTCCCTCTCGTTGTCTTTCCTACTTGTGTTGTGTGTGTTGAAAAACAATTAGACAAGACTTAAGAACTCAATCCAAACTTCAATAAGAATTACTCTCTTATTAACTTACTTCAAGCTTTAGAAAATTAGACTCAAAACTAAAGCTCCACAACTTATGGTGTATCACAACTCGATGTCACCATATTTATAAAACCAAAACCTTAAACGATAACAACAACGATATTTAGATAGCTCCTAAATACAACAACGATATTTAGATAGCTCCTAAATATCAGGATTTCAACTTATCCTAACCATATCTCGGTCAAGCTTATCTTGATTTCAAGTTGATCCAACATTCTCCCCCATCATCTTGAAATCCTTCTTTGTCACATCCTCTACTCCTATGAGTTTTCTCATTTCTCTGAACTTCAATCTTCCCAACGGTTTGGTCAGTATGTCAGCTCTTTGCATAGTCCCAGCCACGTGATGTACTTCAATCAGCTCGTTGTCTACACATTCGCGGATGAAGTGGTAACGCCGGTGAATGTGCTTGCTACGTCCATGGAACACATGGTTCTTTGTCAATGCTAATGCTGACTTATTATCGATCATGATAGCAACCTTCTTATGTTAAGAGTTTTCGAGGCTCCTAAGACAAATGTTGTAGTATAGTGATTGTCGAACCAGTTCTGAGGGATATCAAAGCAATGAGAATGCAAGTATTCACTTAATCTAAGTGCAACCAATGATTTAGATGGTTTCTAAACTAATGATTAATGATAAATGAAATGACTTTCTTTACTAAGGGAAAAGAGAACTCATGGCATAGGGATTAGACCTTGGGTGATCAAGTATTGAACTAAGGATGGCAAATGATCAATCAAACTATCAACCTTAAGCCTAGACACAATTCTAAGCAAACTCTATGTCTAGATGAATGCTCATTTGCTAACATATCTCAAACATCAAATGTCTTTGGTTGAATAATATGAAAGCAATCATTACTAACAAGTCTATTAGCTATCTTAGCACCTTTAACAACAAATGTCTTTGGCAAAGTATACTAAAAGCCTAGGAGAGTTGTCTCAGGCATTTCGTCAAACACCTTTTGGGTGGGAAATGTCTATTGATCAACTTTTGAGTGGACAACTCAGAAGATGCATTAGGAATACTCTACTAGCAAGGAACAAGAATGATCTACACTAAAACATCATAGAACTAACCTAATCACCCTTAATCTCCCTAACCCATGAATTCAAAAGATGATTACTCACTAATCTCCATGATTCCTATTAAACCCATATTGGATTTCAGATTAATCATGTAGAGAAACACAGGAAATAGATAAGAACACAGAATGATGAACTTCTCAAGAGAGTTTTTGTGTATTTCTCAATAGATCAAAAGATCCTCTGCCTGGTGGCTACCAAAGATGTTTAAAAAATAGGTTTTAGAAATGTAAAACGTGCATAATGAAATGACCAAAAGGG
>NC_027754.1:41731537-41733924 GCF_000695525.1 Brassica oleracea var. oleracea | reverse complement strand
AGGATGAATATGGCGAGCGACTTCACGGGGTCGCTCCAGCTAGGTCGCTCTGAGAGGTGCTTTGGAGCGACCTCATGACGTCGCTGTGGAACCTCGCTCTCATCCTCTGCTCGTCCAATGATCACCTATTTCACCTCCTTTGAGCTCCAAATGCATCCAAATGTCCCCAAGAACTCCATGTGGCACTCCAACACCTGATAAAGACTCATGTATGCAAAATGTAACCTAAACATGGCTAAATCCTAGTCTATATGATCAAAATGCACATGGACGAATGGATAAGATAATGGAAATATGCAAGATATCACCTTCTCAGACTCTGCTCCTTGTATCTCGCCTAGTAGATCTTGAAGCCAAATGGCTTGTTTAGCAGCGTCAGTTGCCGCCATAAACTCAGCCTCACACGATGACAATGCTACGGTTTCTTGCTTGTGTGAGCTCCAAGTAATTGGACAATCAGCGTAATAGAACACATGTCCAGTTGTACTCCGTCCATCATCCTCATCTACATTGTGACTACTGTCACTGTATCCAACAACTCGACTCTCTTCAGCTCTCTTGAAACATATACCGTAGGAACATGTTCCCTTTATATACCGCAGAACTACCTTCAGTGCCGCCTCATGTGACACCTTTGGTGATTGCATATAGCGGCTGAGAACGCCTACTGAGAAAGAGAGATCAGGCCGAGTACGGAGTAAGTATCTCAGACATCCAATGTTCTTTCTGTACTCCTTTTCATCCACGCTCTTCTCATCTTCTGCTTTAGACAACTTCAAGCTCGAGTCCATTGGAACATAAACAGCATTGCAGTCTTTCATCCCCGAGTCTTCAAGTATTTTCATGGCGTACCTTTCTTGCCTTAGCGTAATTCCTTCTGAATGTTGAACTACCTCAATCCCAAGATAGTAAGTCACCTTTCCCAAGTCGCTCATCTCAAAGTTCTTAGCCATTCCAGCTTTAAACTCGTGAATACTTCTGAGACTTGACCCTGTAATCAATAAGTCATCAACGTAAACAGCCACTAAACTTATGTGATCACCATCTTGCTTCCGGTATAAGGCTAGCTCCTTTGAGCATCTTGTAAAACCCAAGCTTCCAAGAACCTTGTTAAGCTTCTCATTCCAGGCTCTCGGAGCTTGTCGCAATCCGTAGAGCGCCTTTCGCAGTCTATACACCTTTTTCTCCTGTCCTTTGACTACATAGCCATCTGGCTGATTCACAAATACCTCCTCCTTTAGATCGCCGTGCAGGAAGGCTGTCTTGACGTCTAAATGATGAACCTGCCATCCCTTTGACGCAGCCAGTGCAATGATGAACCGCACAGTTTCTATTCGAGCGACAGATGCAAACACCTCATCGAAGTCCAACCCATGTCGTTGTATGTATCCCTTCGCAACCAACCTCGCCTTGAACTTGTTTATACTCCCATCAGCGTTTCTCTTCACCTTGAACACCCACTTGAGACCGATGGGTTTTGCTCCTTGAGGCAAGTCAACTAGTTCCCATGTTTTATTTTTTTCGATGGAGGCTATCTCATCGTCACATGCATCACACCAGACCTTCTTGTCCTTTGCCTCAGCGTAGTCCCATGGCTCATCGTTGACACTCAAGAGTAATCGCTCACCATCAAGTTCAGCTAGAAGTACGTAATCATCTAGATATGTTGGTTTCTTTCTTTCTCTGTTGGATCTTCTAAGTATTGTCACATCTTCTTCATCTGTGGCGTCTGCCTCTGCTTCCACATTTTGAGTATTGGTAGTTTGACTTGGTAGAGCCACGGTGAGGTTATCTCCTTCGTTTGTGCCTTCCTCTCCAAAGACTGCATCAATTCCTCTGTTTCCATAAATTCCGAGTGTTAAGTTGAATGATCCTCTGCTTTCCTCTGTAACATTTGTCCACTTCCACATTCTTTCTTCATCGAAGACCACATCCCTACTGACAATTATCTTTTGTGAAGTTGGATCATACATCCGGTATGCTTTTGTTCCCGGTTCAGTACCAAGATGCACAAGCATGCGTGATCGATCCTCGAGCTTCTTCAGGTGTGGTGTGTCGACCTTGGCATAACCTACACATCCAAAAATGCGTATGTGAGAGACAACAGGCTTCTTACCCTTCAATACTTCATATGGCGTTTTGAGGTCTAGAACACGTGTGGAAACTCTATTTATGAGATACATAGAGTGACGAACAGCTTCCCCCCCATAGGTAGTTAGGACACTCCATGCCTTTAAGCACACTTCTCGTCATTCCCATTAGGGTTCTGTTGCGTCTTTCTACCACGCCATTTTGCTGCGGAGAATACGGAGCCGTGAGATGCCTGACGATGCCAGCTTCTTGACAGAATGTAGTAAACTCTGTCGATGTGAACTCTCCCCCCCCCC
>NC_027754.1:41709122-41731510 GCF_000695525.1 Brassica oleracea var. oleracea | reverse complement strand
CCCCCCGATGAGTTCGGAACGTCTTAATAGTTGTTTCAGTCTCCTTCTCAACAATTGCTTTAAAACGTTTGAACTTTTCAAATGCTTCTCCCTTCTCATTCAGCAGAACGGACCACATGTAGCGAGAATAGTCGTCTATGAGCACAAAGATGTATCTCCTTCTCGATGGTGTTTGAGGGGATATAGGACCGCATAGGTCTCCATGTATCAACTCCAGTAACTTTCCAGCTCGGTAGTTAGTAGCTTGTGGGAATGATCTCCGTATCTGTTTGGCTCGTAAGCATGGAGAGCAAGTGTCTTTTTCAACGTCAACCTTAGGTATGCCGATCACCAATTCATTCTTGATCATTTTTGCCAGGGAATCTCTCCCTATGTGTCCAAGACGAGCATGCCAGAGACTCGAAGCACTCATCGTTGCAGCTTGAAGGCAACTTACTAGATCAACCTTACTAATGTGAACTTTGTAAAGTCGATTTGGTGACCTCTGCGCCTTCGCTATGACCCTTCCATCTTTGTCCTTTAGCGTAAGCAGGTTATCTCTCGTTAGAACTTCACAGCCGTGCTCTGTAGCTTGTCCAAGGCTAATAATATTGCTTCTGAGCTTAGGAATGAAGTAAACATCAGCTATGATTCTCTTCACTCCATCTTTGCTATGGAAGATGATCGAGCCCTTTCCTTTAATGTCTATACGTGAGTCGTCTCCAAACCTCACCTTTCCTGTTATTGACTCGTTGATTGTTTTGAAGTAGCTCCTATTCCCCGTCATGTGATTACTCGCGCCGTTGTCCAAATATCACACGTTCTCTGAGTTACTTTCAAATTTCTGCGGTAGTACATTCTTCTCGTTCAAATATACCACCTCATTTACCATCAATTCTTCAGCCTCTGTTGTGTCGTCCTCCTTCTCTTTGGATTCAGTTGCTTCCTGTAGTTTTAAGAGACGATCAGGACATGTAGATGCGTAATGTCCAGTTTTGTCGCAACGAAAACATGTTATTTTCGACAAATCTGTTTCACCGTAACCTCTTCCGCCATATCTTCCTCTTCTTCTACCCATGTTGTAGTACCTTCCTCCATGTCCTCTTCCACGATATGTTCCTTGGATTTCTTGGTTTGAGGTAGAGTGAGAGTCTGAATTCGCATACATAAGTTTCTGACTTTCTTGTGTCTCATCATCATCAAGCGCAACTCGTTCTTCAAATGTTTTAATACGTCCAACAATCTCTTCAAAACTCGTAGTCTTTAGATCAAGTACTTGCTCAAGGGAAGCAACAATGTGAATATACTTGCCTCTCGGAAGGCTTGAAAGGAACTTCTTCACCATCCTGGTCTCTTCTATCTTCTCACCAAGTGCAGTAGATTTTGAGGAAATTGCTGATATCCTCCCCACGAAATCATCCACTTTCTCATCATCCTTCATTCTTAGTCTATCAAACTCAGACACGAGAGTTTGTAGACGTGCCTCACGTACTCTTTCTGCCCCCATATGCCTCGACTTTACTGCCTCCCAAACCTTCTTCGCAGTATCGAGTTCTCCCACCTCCAGTATAAGGGTTTCTGGAATGGATTGAAAGAGTACTGCAATCGCAGTATTATTTTTCACAGCATCGGTAGATTCTTCCTCAATAGCTTCCCACACATCATGCAGTTTGAGCAACACCTTCATCCTTATTGCCCACACCGTATAGTTAACTGCAGTCAACATTGGACAGCTGAACATGGAAGGTCCACCATCCTTTGGTTTCAACACAACCGTAGATAAATCTCCCATCTTGTCTTTCGCTTGGATCGAGTCCTACAAGCTCTGATACCAAGTGTTGAAAAACGATTAGACAAGACTTAAGAACTCAAACCAAACTTCAATAAGAATTACTCTCTTATTAACTTACTTCAAGCTTTAGAAAATTAGACTCAAAACTAAAGCTCCACAACTTATGGTGTATCACAACTCGATGTCACCATATTTATAAAACCAAAACCTTAAACGATAACAACAACGATATTTAGATAGCTCCTAAATATCAGGACTTCAACTTATCCTAACCATATCTCGGTCAAGCTTATCCTGATTTCAAGTTGATCCAATAGTGTTCCCCACTTAAAACTATCGCAGCTGGTATGCATTTGTGCGTCACTGTCACTGGTTAGCCGTCTATTGAATCTACGGTAAGAGTGTGTTTGCATTGTAGATTTCTGTTTATTTTTTCTTATCTATTGTATCCCTATGTTCCACTGCAACTTCATAATCTTTAACAGACAAATGATGAATGACTGTATATTGCAATCTAAGCCATATAATATATAATATGTTGGAGCATGATATATCACATAAATCTGGCTCAGTAAAGGCCCAATCAAAATTGACAGTGAAAACATGATTCATCCGCAAAGTCCAGTTATTTAAATCCAAAGGACTACTTCGCAGTTTGAGGTAGTAAGCTCTGAGTTTATGGAAAACAACCAAGACTCTATCACCTCATGGTTAGTTGGTTACATAACAGGAGATCTCCGGAGAAAGGCACATGACGTGCATCCTAGATACGCAGAGTAGTTAAAGCAAGCTGAGTAGTATAAAAAACAAGCCAAAAACATTATTCATAGACGCTTTTCGAGTTTCTCACTTGAGACCTAGAGTACTTTCTTCGAGATGTGTTATCTTGGACTTTGTTATTTGTATTATCTTAATCATTGTCAATAACATTAATCCAATTCACACAAACTATCTTAGAGATATACTCACATAGATCTCTTTCTACCGTTTATCAAAATCTTACTTTATTCACATTAAAAATTCTGACTGCGGAATTTAACTTTCACAATTTACCGTTGTCTGTGGGGACACGATAAAAGTCGATCTCTGACTTAAGACTCCGATCACAGATCAAAATGGATTCCATAACCAGTGAATCCAACCACAACAAAACATCAATCCAAGCCGACGAAGCCATTTCAACTCAGCAGAGCACCATCCCCACCGGGGAACATAGCCACGCCCCTATCAATGATGGACCCAAACACCCACTCCATAAAACTCTCCAACCATGAGTGAAAAACTCTCCATGTGGCCCCTCCTGTAAGTGTTCCCACCGATCGACCTAACTCATTGGTATGGAACCAGAGCAATAGTTTGTCCGCTACCAGAGGTAGGTCCAATCAACGACCGACCTCTCCACTCCCGCCAATGGCGAACGATTTATCAGAAATTTAAAGGATGCTTACCCTACTCGTGGATCGAACATATCAGAAAGTCAAAACCTCGAGGCTCGCTTCGAGAGGCAGCAATTTCCTTTAGACGCCGCTCAGCATCAAAACAAGACAGAAAATTGAGCAAGTCTATTGGCCGATCCCAATCCGCCATTCCAAGAACAACTTTACCTCTCTTCCCGTCACCATAATTGGTAAGTAGTGTCACTACAACTGATGTAGGATCACATCCTATGCAACTAGACTTTGTAGATCTTCCTCCATTCGTAATTCCAACTTGGACCATCCTAATGTTTGGAGTCGTTAAACACCTCCACCATGGGGCTGCGAGTCGACGAGAGACAATGGTTCAGAGCATCAGAATTCCTGTCGAACTCACGTGTTCTGCGATAAAAAACCCCTTGAGTACTTGATCCTCGAGGTGATAGACCTTGAGCAAATTGCGAGGATCCGACTTACGCAGTTCCGCTTAGCGGCTGAGTACTTCAAAATCTATTTCCACATATCAATGAAAATGGATGAACTGATCTCGAATCTTTTCAAAGATATGTCAAGCAAACTAACGTGAATCTATGCAGCTGAACTAAAGGGTCCACATGGCCACTAGTTTGGCACCTGACATAGATTGGGAAGAGACGCGTCGAACTCTATTCACAAACTGGATAGCCATCACACGTCTCCGAAATACATGGAAAATTAAATTTTCAGAATTCTCAGAGAGATCGGACCCTAAGGCTCATATAAGTGCCTTCAGACTCGCGGTAGCTCGATTTCACCTCAACAACATGCTTTTCATTGAAAATCTTACCGGACTCATGCTCAAATGGTTTGCTCGTTTATATGGAAATTTCGTAGGAAATTTCACTCAGCTAGCAACCGCTTTCCTGAATCATTACTCAGTCTTCATAAAAGATATGGTTTCAGAAGGAGCCATTTTTTCAGTAATAGAAGGGCATAACAAGACACTTTAATGCTACATAAATAGGTTCAATGAAATGAGATCCCAAATCTTGAACCCAAAAAACTGCACAGACCTAACGACGCTAAAAGATGGTGTATGTCTCGCTTCATGAATTAAGGAAGAACTCATAGTTTGACCATCAGTATCGTTTGAAGACGCACTACCACTACAATATTTTTTTTTGTATTTAGCTGATATACCATGGATTTTACCACTTTTAAACCATAATATATGACTTTTTTAGAGATTATTATCTGTTTTTGGAGTATGTTTTAGAGTCTTTTCAGGTTCAGGTACGTTTTAGATAACTTTGGTGATTTTGGAGCTTTTTGAGGTGCAGAACTACACATACGCACCAGATGTTTACCTATGGATGGAGACCTTTCCACGGTGATATTGATCCAATATTATGACACACGATAGAGCTTTGAGTTAGCTTTCCAATGCCACCGGTTTGAGGTCAATCCAACGGTTAGATCAGAAGTTATGTCTGTTTTACTTAAGAGTAGTCAGTCTGTCTTGTGAGAGGAAGCTGTCGAGGAAATGAAGGAACGTCGATCGACGGTGCACCCATGGTGTCGATCGACAGTGCACCCATGGTGTCAATCGACGGTGATTCCAAAAGATGGGTCGAGCCTATTTAATGACCAACTTAAGCCCAAAAGTCACCACATATTACTAGAATACTCCTAAACGACTTGGAACTCTATTTTACTGTTTTCTAAACCATGGTTGACGGCTATGCTTCATACTATTCTAGAGAGAGAGCTTAGGATTGGAGAGAGAGATCTGAACACCTTGAGAAACGGAAGATCTTGAATTTCCTTTGTTTCTTTAATCTATTTTGTCTTTTGATTAATTCTAATTTAGTGTTATTCAGACCATCATAATGCTTCATAAATATTTCTGAGTAGTTATATTGTTAGATTTAGGGTTCTTCAAGGGTTAAATTATGGTTTGCTAAATTTGTATTGTTGTGAGGGTGATTTAATTAGTTTTCATATAGTTGTTCTTACTGCTAAGCTTAGGATTGATAACCCTAAACTTAGATATTGGATTGATGAGCGCAAGTGAGAACTTGGCATGTTGTCTGAATAAAACTAGTATGATCTGATTAGCTAGACACATACGAAAGCTGTTCTAGGTGGTTAGAGAACACATCAAACCCATTCGCTAAAGCTTGCTAGAGTTAGAATCGATCGACATTCCATAGGATACATCGATCGACAATAAATTCGAGACATCGATCGACAATCCATAGGAAGCATCGATCGATTAAATACGAGAGTTGGATTCCTAGGTCTAAGCATTAGATAATCTCTACATACGAGAGTTGATATATTATAACTTAAGTTTGAGTTCGAGAACAATTAATATTCTTAAATCCCTGATAAACCACAAGATAAGCATACTTATCATACTTGAGAATTTACCTGAATCTAACTATTTACTGTTAAGAACATTTCTATCTAGCTTAGAAAATTACAAATCTATTGTTTAATCCTAGAGTCTCTGTGGATTTGATCCCTAAGTACTACAGCTGAACATGTTATTTGAGAGAGTAGAGTCAATCCTTAGGATAATTTGAGTGATAATTTGAGTGATATCACTAGCAACTGAAATTGTTGTGGCTATGTAATATTTTTTTTGGCTATTTAACACATAGTTACGAATCATCACAAAAAATAATCATGGCTATGAGCTTCTATGACTTAACCAAAAATTATTTTTGTGAAAAATATCTACAAATAGCGCTAACTCAATTTCGTAGTAATTCAGGCTACAAAAAAAGTCCCAATATGAAATGTAGAAACTACTACAAATAGCCACAAAACCAATTGTGGATTTAGGACACAAATAGCCACAATAAATTTGTAGCTTTTTTAACCACAATGCGTCACACTTTGAATTGTGACTTTATTTCTACGTACATCCACAAAACGTCTTGTGGAAATTTAGACACAAAATAGCCACAATGTTTTTGTATATGTGGCTGGTATAGCCAGGGCCGGGCCTGACCACAAGCTGGTCAAGCATAGACTTGGGGCCAATATCTTTATAATTAATTTTGGGGGCCAATTTGGCAAGATTCTTTGTTGGTTCAGTGGATGAGTAGACTGTTTCATTTGTCAAGGTCATGGGTTCAAGCCAGCTTAATAATATTTTTGGGGCCAAATTTTTTTTGACTGCTTCTAACCTTAGAAAAGTTAGGCACGGCCTTGTGTATGGCCACAACTTATTAAGTGGAAATTTGTAGTTTTATTTGACGAAATGCCACAAAATTATATGTTCTTTTCCGTTGCTTTATTATTTATCTTTGTTTATTTTTAAACTGTATTCTATTAATAACTAGGGTCGACCCGCCCTACGGGCAGGATATACTTTACTTGTGATGCATGTAATTATACAATTGTATAATTTTTGTGTGTGTTATATGTAAGCTTTGAAGGTAAATGTATAATAATGTTTATGGTTTTTAAGAATATTCGAATGTGAGGAAACTATGTATGTTAAGATTAATTATGTTTGATTTTGATGTTTGTGTCATTATCAATAAGTTCGTATAATATACTATATTGGATGTATGTGGTATTCTCGTTATATATTTTTGATACTTCTACATCCAATTAGTTGGTTAATTGTGGTTTACTATATTTTGGAATCTCAAAAATAGGCTTGTGATTCTTGTAATTATAATTTGTACAAATGGATTAAGCTCTACATAATTACATTTTGTTACGGTTTATGTTAGGCAGAAGATCATATTAAAAAACGGAGTAACATAGTGAAAGTTTAAATCTAATTGTAAATAAAATACATTTAATATTATATCTAACTTTTGTAGCTCAGTTATATTTGTTTACTATTATGTAAATAGTTTGACATTATTTTTTGGTTTTTTCTTAGTTTTGCAATTATTTTATGTTTTTAATTTTATGTTTTGTAGTTTCTGTTAATATTATAAATAGTTTGACTTTATTTTTTCTAAATTATTTTTTCCTATTAATATTATAGAATACAGATAATATGGTGAGTAAACTGAATAAATAGGTAATTAAATCTTAGTTATGATCCAATTATTCTTTTATTTTGTTTATTTGGATTTTTCATAAGAAGAAAATGTTAAGCAGCAAATAATTTTAACATTTTTTTTTGAAAAAAATTAAGATCAGCTGATATTTTTTAAATTAAAAATCATGTGTTTATTTGTAATATTTAAAAATTATTTTTTTTTAATTTTTCATCGTATAATGAGGTTTCGTCACTCTGCATCGCATGGGATTTCCTTTATATTTTTTGTTGTTGTTCTTTAAATTTTTATCATTTAAAAAAAAAATTCTGTTCTAAAAATAAATTCATTTTTTTTTTGTTTAACACTATTTATAGTTTAAAATTTATAGTTATAGGGTCATTGCTATACTTTATATCGTTCGTCAAACTTATTTGTTGCGAAAAGTATTCTCATTAATTTTTCAATAACCTTTTCTAGTTTGAAAGTATTGAGTATATAATAAGTGATTTGTAATGTCTGTCGAAGATATCTTTTTATTTTTTCATCATTTTATATTTAACTTGTTTGTTGTAAAGAAATTTAGCTTTCTTTTCAATGTTTTTTAAATCTATAACAAAGAGTGTACAAAAAGAGTGTGAATATATAACAGAACCATCTATAACAAAGAGTATACAAAAAAGATGTGTATATGTAACAGAATCATGAAAACTCAATCAACATACTATAAGCTTAAAGAATTTATTTCTTTTTCAGAACTATTACATATTTATAAAGACCAAAAATGAGGAGACTAACATTCAAGCAGAGGACCAGATCAAAACTTCGAATCTCTTAAGGAAAATTTTGTATAAACTCTTAAGCAGATGGTATTTTATATATTATAAACATCAACAACCCAATTAAGCTAGGAACAGAAAAGAAATTTTTTTAAAAAAAAAGAGAGGAAAAAGACATTGTAGTGAAGTCTATTTTGAATCTCAAATATAAAGATAAAAAACCATAACTTTTCTTTCTATAACGATGTTGAAATGGGTTAGAAAACAGATTTTGATACACAGAATAAGCATGTTTTGTTATGTATTCTTGAGCGGCATCAAGCAAACTGTTCAATCAAGAAACATAAATTTTGCAAAGTTAAGCAATGCAATTTTCCCTTATGGGCGCTATTTTAACTTTAGCTTTAGCTTGCATTTCCATAGCAACCACACTCCATTAGGAGGCATGAGAATTCAGCCAAAGAGGAACAGAAAACGACTCACTTCTCTCGTAAAAATGCACTCGAGAACATAATGTTTTGCAGTAATATTTATGGCTTCGTGCAAGAATCATTCTGCCTCGAAATCATCATACGTTTCTGTGATATGCAATGCATAAACTGTATTTTCCAGCTGCATTTTAAAAACTCTTATCTAATTAAAATTAATCTCAATCCAAACCTATCAATGGCTAAAAGAACCCAAAAAAAAACTAATCAAACTGCAAGCCTAGGTTCTAACATCACATCATAGACCCTCGAGCACTTGTTAAAAACGACTGCAGACCCAAATGAGACTTCTTTTGGGAATAACAGGACTTCAAAGTCGAGTTTATAACGATGTGGTGGAAGGGTGAGACACTTACATCAGTGCTTATTATGGCTGTCCTGTCAACGTCCAAGTGAAGTTTTGGAGGGTAGTGTCCTCCTAGATAAAATACATAGTTTTATGTTTACATGGGTAAATAGTTTGAGTCCACTCCACATTAATAAAAACAAATCAAGAGTTTCTCTCAACTCATATAACATGAAGGCCCCATACAACATACCGTCATCATGCTCAGGCAGAAGAGAAAGCGACATTTTTTAAAAGTCTGTCTGCACAGAAGCAAGCATAGATTAAAGTCATAATGATATAACCAAAAAAAAAGACCCAACAAAACATAGCAGAATATGTGCATGTGGGATAAGCGGGTCATTTTTCATAGAGAACGCAACATTACCATTAATCAAAAACCCATCATTCATAACCAAAAAGAGATACGAACCAAGTTACCAACAATATTTACTGCTCCACTGAGAAGGTGCCATGATTAACTCAGAGCCAGGGACTGGTACAACCTGAGTATCCAAACTATTTTCTTCCACCAAGCCCGGCATATACGAAGGGCCCATCTGCATAACTTACACAAAGAGCGGTATTTTATATAATAAGATGTGTAACCAAATTTAAAACAATAAACAAAATTATGACATAAAAGCATAATTTTTAATTAAAACAGTCAAATACCATTAAAAATATGGTTTTTTTACAAAAGACATCTAATGATATTTTTCAATAGTTACAAAAGACATCTAGTAATGTTCTTAAAAAAGACATCTAATGATGTTTTTACAAAATACATCTAATGATGTTAAAGTTTAACATAGTATAAACATAAAATACACCAAAATCAGATGGAAGAGTTAGTGTACAGAAGAATTTTGGTTAAGTTGTTGGCTTGATTGGGGAGTTGGAACAGAGGCATCACTCTTGTTGAATAGGTTCATAAGGTAACAGATGCATTCGTATAAAGGTTCATTTGTCGAACTGCATCATGATTTTCTTCGTAAATCTGTTATTGGACGTTTTCGGAAATAGTAGTATTGTCAGGTAACATATTAAAATCTTGATGGGAATCATGGTATTGATCAATCGGAACATTATTAGAATAATCACCCCGTGATTCATGCTCCATCACATATTAAAATCTTGATCGGATCATGGTATTTGATCCATGGAACATTATTAGAATAATCACCCCGTGATTCATGCTCCATCACATATTAAAATCTTGATTGGATCATGGTATTTGATCCATGGAACATTATTAGAATAATCACCCCGTGATTCATGCTCCATCACATATTAAAATCTTGATCGGATCATGGTATTTGATCCATGGAACATTATTAGAATAATCACCCCGTGATTCATGCTCCTCGTGATTCATGCTCCATCACATGATGACTTTTCATAATAGATATATGAAATACAAAATCAGCATAAGCCAAAATTTTGAATCACATCATTTTCATTTATTTAATTTGTCTCTAACTTTTTGTTTTAATACTCGAGTATCTTTTTCAGAGATCATATTATCTTCACCTGCTTAATCGTTATTTTTCAAGTTTTCGTCTTCCTGTTTGTGAAAAAACAAGACAAAATAAAAATAAACCACTAGAAAATAAAAAGAGCTAGTAAGAGAGCTGGAGAGACAAAAATTATTTGATGACTTTTGAGTGATACAAACATATCTTATATATTAAAACAGAAGTGATAACCTTGATTCATGTATGATTTTTTTTTAAATAGACCTAATGGACTTATTCCTAGAAAATCATGTTACATTTAATATCTAATCGTATCATTTTAATTTTGGGCCTACAAGAAATTTTTATTGGACTATCAATAATTGGATTTAAACAATAGATGATCCATTGGACTTATAGATAGTATAAATTAAATAGACATAATTTAATATTGTAATACTATACCTCTATATGTTAAATATTTAAATATTTGTCGATGTTAACTTTTAAAATTATAAAGATTTTTTTTTAAATAACAAAAATCATATTATCTAACAATGATTAATTTTTACTACCTTAAACCAATGAAAAAAAAATTTAAACTATATAGTTTATTTTAAAAATTAAACAAAAACTAAATGTTTAATTATTTACTCGATAATATAAATCTATGAAGCGAAAATTTTAATTTTTTAAAAACTTTCTAAATGTGTAAAATGTTACAATATCTTTGAATATGACAATAAAATAATATTTTACTAATCTTTATATATATAGTTATGATTTTAATAATGAAATAATAATCCGAAAATATCTATATAGAAGAAGATACAAATACATGTGAAAGTTTGAAATAATCTATTAAATGAAAAAAATATACAGTAAACTTATTATGTTTTAAAAATTGATAGACACATATATATTATAATATATACCAATTTAGAATTGAAAACAAAATATTTATATAAAAATAAATGAAAACAAAAATTCGCGCGGTTGCGCGGATCGAGATCTAGTTCATATTTATAGAGGAGTAGTAAGTTTAGCCACAAACACCAAATATTCCTAGTACATGTGTTTCTTAGAACATTTGTATTGCCTTTGTTGGCCAACTTGCATCACTCTGTTCCCAAGATAATACTCCCTCCGTTTTTAATATAATTCGTTTTAGAATTGTGCACAAAAATTAAGAAAATCACTAATTTTTTCTATTTTTTAAACAAAAACATAATTAATTATTTACCTAACCACAAATCAACCAATAATAAAATAGAAGGTATATTATAATTGGTCATATAACATTAAGTGTTAATAAATTTTACATAGAAAATCAAAAACGTCATGTAATTTGAAACATAAAAATTTCTGTAAAACGACTTATATTAAAAAAACAGAGGGAGTACTCAACTTGCATCACTCTGTCCCCGAGTCACACATTATTTATTGTCTTTGTTGGCCAACTTGCATCACCGCCCACACACACCGTATTTATTTATCTAGGTTCACCAACCAATAGGATTGTGTTATCTCATATTTGATATCTTTTAAAAAAAGAAACAAAATATTATCAAGTTATATTATTTTTTTAAATAAAAAAGTAAAAATAAAAAAAAAGAAAAAATAGTAATAATTACAAAAAAGAAAGATTTAAAAAAAATATTTTTAACGTCGTCATAAAAAACACTAAACCTAAATCTTATCCCCTAAACTCTAAATCCTAAATTCTAAACCCTTGGATAAACCCTAAACTTTTGGATAATTTCTAAACTCTAAATTAAAAAAACACTAAACCACCTAAATCATATCTCCTAAACTTTAAATCCTAAACCCTAAATCCTTGGGTAAACACTAAACCCTTGGATAAATTCTAAACTCTAAATAAAAAAAACACTAAACCCTAAACCCTAAATCTTAAATCCTAAACCTTTGAGTATTTTAGTATTTAGCGTTTTTGATTTAGAATTTATGATTTATTCAAGGATTTATGCTTTATCCAAGGGTTTAGGGTTTAGTATATTCTGAAACTAAAAGAAACTTGATATCTACTGGAATCTTGCATGTATTAGGCTTTGAAAAAAATGATAGACATGGGAAGGCTATATTTTTTGCTATTCAAAAACCTTTGTATGGATCATAGTACTTACTAGATGGTGAATATGTACTAGGTTAAATAAACAATTGTGTCAAGAAAAAATCATTTAAAGATAAGAAAGTTTTGTGCCATAGACGTCTTGTGCATATGAGCACGGTAGATACCTTTAAAGAGTTTAAAAGAGATCTTAGGTCATAACGAAGGTCATACAACGTGAGCGCCTTAAAAGAAGTGATAAAGTAATCAAACTATATCTTCTTTATCAGTATGATTAAGTCGTGGACATAAGTACGTATATAATCCGTGCTAAGAAACTGAATTAATTGAGCTAATTATTTTTACCTTAATACTTGTGCTAAATTGACATGGAAAAAATTGTAGTGTCCCTTACGGCTAATGGGCCTCTTACCCATGTTCTCTCGGTTTATGTGCCCTATTCAATGTGAGAGGCGGTGCATTAATTTTACGGTGCCTCGTTAGTCTTGTTTACTGACCATGCAATCACCACATGACATTTTTCGTTCTTTGGTCTCAGTAGCAACATATCACATTTTCCAATTAGTCATCCATCTTTCTTCTACTCCAGCTCAAACACGTTTAACTGTAGAGTTCCAAACAAGTGTGTCTTTGAAAAGGTAAACGCATTTTGGAGGCATAGCCCATTCTTAAGCTTTTCCACATATAACAGAAATCGAAATGTTACAATTCACCCCTACTCACAAAAGCAACGCCCCCGCTGCGTACCACGATAGGTCCTAAGACGCTTTTCGGATAAGAGCCAAGATGGTTAAACAGTTATGATACCACTTGTATCGCCATGACCGTCTACGGTTAATGGACCTCCCACGACCGTTCTCTCTGTTCGTGAGCCCCATTCTTTGCGACGGACGGTGGATTAATTTTTTGGTGGCTCATTAGTCTTGTTTATTGATCCTACAATTACCACATGATTTTTTCACGTGCTTTACTCTCACTCACACGATATCACAAATCACTTCTTCATAGGTCACCGATGTTTCCACTACTCCGCTTAACCACACTTAACTCTAGAATTCTAAACTGACGTGTGTTCGAAAAGATTACAAGAAAATAGAAATCAAGATGTTACAAAAACTTTTGAAAACGAGATATATCAGCAGACATATTATTCTTAAATAGTATCCACAATTTGATAATTCCAGTTGTATCTTTAATTCGTGACAAAAAAAAAGTTGTATCTTTAATTTAAATGTTATCATACTATAATAATGTTTTCTGTAACATTTAAATTAAAGATACATGGCCATGTAAACACAAATTTTGTATGTTAATAATTTTGTTATTAATATACAATAATAATGTTTTCTGTAACATTTACATTAAAGATACATGGCCATGTAAACACAAATTTTGTTTGTTAATAATTACATGGCCATGTAAAAATTGATAAATACAAATTTTGTTTGTTAATAGTTACATGGCCATGTAAGTGTAATTCTGAAACTTAAAACAAAATATATCCTTCATTTAATAAATTACATGGCCATGTAAAAATTGATAACATTCAAATTTGAAAATTTTCATTTATTCAGTTTGTGTCTAATTTTTGTTTTAATACTCGAATATCTTTTTCAGAGATCATATTATCTTCACCTGCTTAATCGTTAGTTTTTAAGTCTTCGTCTTCCTATCTGTGAAAAACAAAACAAAATAAAAATAAACTACTAGAAAATGAAAAGAGCTAGTAAGAGTGCTCGAGAGACAAAATTTTATTTGATGACTTTTGAGTTATACAAACATACTAGTTGATAAACCGCGCACTTGCGCGAGGTGAATTTTTACTATAATATTTACTCATACAAAATTTTAATGTTATGCAATAACTATAATTTTATGAAGTCTAAAATCGTATATAACACTTGTGCATGAATATAAGGTTGATAAATAATATATGAACCATAGTTGTTGATAATTTTTTATTTTTAAAGTCCACACTTTTAAATTTCGGCTTTAATTAAGTTGACCCATTAATAATATTTTTGCCAAAAATAGAAAATGATATATAAATTTGATTGTGTGAGAATTAACCATCTTCCGCGCCTTTTTTTTATAAGAATTAGACATGAAATAGTTGTCATTATGTCTAGAAAATCACTATTTATTAAACGAAATATATACTTACCATATAAAAAATATTCAATCTTTTATGGAATAACATAAGCAATTGATTCAAGCTCATTTACGTAAACAACATGTATATAGGATATGTCAAATTTTCCATTTTAACATACGATTGCCTTTATCAGTTTTGAGAGGACCATATGTTTGTGAGGAAGGCTATGAAGCTAACACCGAAGCATTTAACTAAATGTTACAACTTAAAAAAAATGTTTCTCTTTTAATATATAAGGGATTTGTGTTCTTTTGCTTATATTAAATTCGTGAGAGATCAGGAACTATTACATATTTAATTAAATTGGTGCGGACATATAGATCAAAATAATTATTATTATTTACAATCATTTTATGGTAAATAGATTCAAATAATCATTTTTTATATTTTATATTGTTAATAATTAAATTTAAATGATATGAACATCGATGTATAGTATATATTTTTTAATATGACTATTTATTAAATAAAAAAATTTCTATTCACATAGTTTTATGATCATTTTTATTTTATAACAAAAACATCTAAACATTGAAAAAAAAACAATATGGAACTTTTAATATTTTTTATTAATTTATAATCATTTTTACAAATTCAATAAAAATTTTGAAACTAAAATATTAAAATCTTAGTATTTGTTCAATGAAAATTTTGAAATTTTGAAATTTCTACATTTATATAATATATAATTTAATTTAATTGATATTTGTATATATATATATATATATATTTAATATGATATTAATTAAATAAGACATCCTACTCATATAATTTTATGAACATTTGTATCTTTTTTTATATAAAAATTAAACCATTGATCACAAATTTTCAAAGTGAGATTGTTAAAAGTTATTAATTTATATTTGTTTTTAAAATTCAAAATATAAAATATATAGAAAAATCAAAAATTTTAGTACAGTGAAACCTCTATAAATTAATAATATTGGGACTACACCAAAACTATAAAAAAAATTTATTAATTTATAGAGATATTAATTTATCGATATACTAATTGAACCAAAAACTCAATTTGAGACTATAAAATTGTATTATTTTATAGAGATATTTAGTGTATATTAATTTATAGAGTATTAATTTAAGGAGGTTATATTGTATTTGGTTAATTTGATTGTCTAATTAATTCTAATAATATTAATATAAAAAAAAAATGATAGAGGAAGTATAAATTATTATGAAATCTTTATTATTTAAAATCAGTAATTATCATATATATTTTAATCATATTAGGTAATTTTGTATGCTCTATTTAAGGAAATAAGAAGAATAGTTTTATATTAATAATTAATTATATGATTAGTTGAATAAAAAGTAGAGAAAAAGACAAAAATAGCACTAAATCAAGTTTATGTTCCCAAACTAGCACTCAAGGTCAAAAGTCACAAAAATAGCACTTAATGTTTTATCAAAAGTCACAAACTTAGGGTTTAGAGTTAAAGGATGGGGTTTAGGATTTAGGGTTTAGGGTTTAGATTAAAATTTTCAAAGGATAAACTTAGAAATGTGCTATTTTGGTCATTTTAGTTTTTGAGTGCTATTTTTGTGATATAAACTTAGAAATGTGCTATTTTGGAGATTTGCCCTAAAAAGTATACTATATGTTTAGATGAACCAACTTATTTTTCTATGAATTTTGAAATTGATTCTCGTGATAACACGTGTCATAGTTTAAATGTTGTAATGTTTCTCTTTTAATATATAGGGGATTCGTATTAGTAGAGTAGTAAGTTTAGCCACAAACACCAAATATGCCACAAACACCGAATATTCCACAAACACCAAATATTCCTCGTACCTTTGTTTTCAGAACATTTTTTATTTGGCCAACTTGGATCACTCTCTCCCCAAGACCCTACACCCAATATTCCACAAACACCAAATATTCCTCGTACCTTTGTTTTCAGAACATTTTTTATTTGGCCAACTTGGATCACTTTCTCCCCAAGACCAGGGCCGGCTCAATGGGGAGGACAAACAGTGCGACCACCCCGGATCCAAGCCCGTGTCCCCCCGTATAATAATAGTTAAGGGTCCCAATTTTTTTATAAATCTATATACTTATATATAAAAAAATAATAAATAAAATTGAAAAGGGCTCAAAATTATTTGATATGTATTTCATTACAAATATACAAAATATTACTTATTAAAATTTAAAAATATTTTAAACATTATTTACATATAAATTTTAAAGAGTAAATTTTTTTTTTTGCCCTATGATCCCCGACAATGTTGAACCGGCCCTGCCCAAGACAAAGGGCCACAGACACCAAATATTCCTCGTACATTTTTTTTTTGTTCTAGAACATTGTTATTGCCTTCGGTTGCCAACTTGCATCACTATCTCCCCAAGACAAAGGGCTCATCTTTTTATTATTATAATATCAGTTTACTGTCATATGCCTTTGGAATAATTTTCAAATCAACTCGCAGGATTATATTTCAACAAAAACAAAAGTCATGGGTGTATCATAGTTTCAAAATGATATTAAAAAACAACATTTTGCAGTTGTAACGTGGATCTATATTTTTGAGCATGCAGTTCAAGACAAATGTGAAAAGCAATTTTGACCTCGCAAAATGGGCCCTAGTTTATCATGTTCCTAGCTTCGAGGAGCACATGGTGTGAGATATCAAACTAAGTCCTACATTGAAAAATTAGACAAAGAGTGTCTAATGTATAAAGAGATGTTCAACTCTAATTAGTACGAAGCTTTTTTGAAAGAAAACCAAAAGTAAATCCATGCGAGCTTGCCTATTAGGTCCAAAGTGGACAATATCGTACTAATCGTACAATACAAAGTTGGACATGGGCTTTCGCAATCCCAACACAAGGAGGTTGGTGGGGAGGAAGTCGCAGTGTATGTGACTCTGGGAAATAGATACATGTCTATGGAAAAGATGCCTGCGAGAGGATACGTCCCGAATGCTGCCAGCTGTTATATGAAACAATATGGAGTTCCGAAAATGAAGCTTTTAGGGAGCTTAATAAAATGGTCTGAGAGTCTGATAAGATAATAAATAAAGAGTTCTTGACGAGAACTAGTGTGCGACATTGTGTTCTAAAGGCAGTAATGATCTTGCACGCATGATTCACGTCTACTACAACGGATATGAAGGATACACCCATCCCCAAGGAAAAACTAATTAAGGAGTACATGACCTCTATATATGTTTGTGGATCTGATCCGTCATTGAAGACTTTGGGAAATGTTTTAGCTGTCTCTTTTTTCCTTATAACGACATGTGCTATGTTTTCACCGTCTACCATTTGATCGATCAGATGCCTTTTAATATAATACAAAACAGTTTGTGTATGTTGTAATAATGTTGCCTGCTTTCTTTTGATGAATTTAAGTAAAATGTAATTATATATTTATTGGTGAAACTTACTTTAGAACATTTCTGAACCCCCTTATAATTTCCATTGCTCTGACTTACTCAATGATTCACTGTGCTCTGACTTCTGTGTCTGATTAGATCTCTAGTTAGGTTTAGGGTTTCAAAAGAATCCATGGATT
Source organism: Brassica oleracea var. oleracea (assembly GCF_000695525.1). Lineage (NCBI taxonomy): Eukaryota > Viridiplantae > Streptophyta > Magnoliopsida > Brassicales > Brassicaceae > Brassica > Brassica oleracea. Next base: position 41,713,503 of record NC_027754.1, on the reverse strand, counting down.
GATGATGGTGATTTGTTAGAATAGGGAATAACTATAGGCTTCTTCATCTAGGTTGTTAATGCTTGAATTGGATTGATCATCTAGTTATTGGTTTATATGTTGTTTAATGTACTGAAAGTGTTTGACTAAATTCAATACTAATTTAGATGAGCGAACCTATCAAACTTGATCTTATTGCGGATACAGTTTACTCACCTCCTCTGGTCAGCCTTTGGATCCACCAGAGCCACCAGAGACTCAAATCCCCGTCACAGTATCAAACCTTTACCGTATTCTTGTGGCGGTTCTCTTCACCAACAGTTCCACCTCAACCGCCTCTCCAAGGATTTGTTCCAGACATCCTCCTTCCTCCAAGGGTAGCTCCAGCGATGCATAGTGGCGGCCCGGGAGGGTTTTGTCTACCTTCTCTCATCCCTTGCGGAGTTCAAGCCGTTACGGGTTGTGTTGATGGGATCATGCTCTGTTTTTATAGATTTAACTCTAAGGTATTCTATCAGTTCAATCCCTGCAACTCCACTTTCACCTCCGCATTTCATCAAAAGATCCGAGCACACTGAACCAGCGATTCCGACAGACGTGGTCTCACCTCGCTTCCACCCTTCTACATTGTCTCCTCCTCCACAACAAATCAACCATTCCAAGATCATCTCCGCCACACATGGACCTCCTGAGTTTTTTCCTCTCACGCTTAGCTTGATACAGCTTGATGAAATGCGTTCTTGTTTAGTTTTCGTAACTCTCGCGACACGGTACCATGTCGGAAGATGGAGTCAATGCGTGGACTCAAAAACTACTTGCGCATCAAGTCTGGTCAGGCTCTTATACATCTCAGGTCGCCAAGGTTAAAGATATCAGTTCTTCATGGCCGGTTTTAACACATCTGTTGCCAGGGCCGGCTAAACACTGTTAAGAGCCTAGGGCAAAAAATATTTTTTTTATCCTCTACAATTATATGTAGATAATATTTAAAATGTTTTTAAAATTTAATCAGTAATATTTTGTAATGAAAATAAAACTATATACATATCAAATAATTTGGGCCCTTTTCAATTTTATTTATTATATTTATAACTTTTTATATATAAAAATATAGATTTTTTAAAAAATTGGACCCCTTAATTAGTATTATACGGAGGGGATACAGACTTGGACTCGAGGCGGTAGCACCGCTTGTCCCCCTTAGTAAGCCGGCCCTGGTAGTTGTATTGTAGATGTTTAAAGAAGATAAAATATTATTCTTTTGGGCATGCAAGTTGCAAGTTTAATAAGCCGGCCCTGTCTGTTGCCAACCGAGATCGCTCCCTACAGCCATACGCCTCTACACGTGTAGGTCCATCCATTTAATGTTGTTCAGAGTCAAATGTATCTATGGATTTGGAACCGTTTTCAGCTTCAACCACCCCACCTTCCTCTTCGCCAAACGATATGCTTTCTGTTATTTTTGAGATTCACCTAGTCTCTTTAGTAAGCTTTGTTGGTTTTAGAATTGTTCGTGTTTGTTTCAGCGTTAAATCAAGTCAGATATGACCTCTTTCTCTCAATGTTGCCTACTGTTCTGGAGCTCCTCGTCAAAATTTATTGCTGGTCAACATTCCACCCCGGATACGGTCTCTACATTTCAGTCTTCAACCTCTTCTTATTGGTGCATCAACGTGTTGTTTATTCGACTATCATCACTTGTTCTTTCGAGCAATAGTCTATGGGTCTCAAGTGAAGCGTCTCATTGGATCTTTTCACCCCTTAAACACATCTAACTCTCTGTTCATTGCTGTAGTCTTTTTTTATTAGTTTACGGTTAACTTTACCTCCAGTTATCTATTCTATTAAAATAGCAGTGTGACCCATTGATAAAAGTATGGTCCAACTATTATTTCTTTTAGCTTTATCATTATTTAGAATATTATTTATTATGTTTTATGCCATTAGACCTATATTTAAATTACCAATTGAAAAGACCTAAAAAGATGTAAAACAAAAAATGTTTCTATAAATATGTAATATTTTTCTGTAATTTTTTCTTATATATTAAAAAAAAAAATATACAATTATATAACGTATGGTTATCATAACGTAGTGGGTAGTGTATATTTATAGAAAAACGTAGGGTTATATCTAAATTTAATAAAAACAAATTAAATACTTTGTTACAGAAATTAATTTGTTCTATTTATAAGGGGTTTTGTTTAGAATTCATTCCATTTAAATCATAAATACGTTAGGAACTATATAATTTTAAGATTAAGGTCTTTGAACCGTTAGATAAATATAACCGTTTTGTGACAAAAACAAGTTATAGAACGGTTCTTAATACATTCCATTGAACAATCATATCATCCTATTTGTGTTTCCTGATATTTCGAAGACCTGGATCTTTTCATTCACAAGTGTACATCGTTCTTTACTTTCTCATTTTATACTTATGTAACTAGAAAATTACATACTAACCTTTTTTGTCTTAATTTAACTCGAAGCTCGAAGAGTTATTGTATAACATTGGTCCTTCCTTGTTGAGTATATCCCTAAAATACTATTATGATTTCATATGCATTTGTAAAATAATTTTAAGGGTAAAACCTGAGTTTATCAAAATTCGCTTTCTACTTTTACTTTATTCACATTTTAATATTTTATTCAATTTTATGATTTGATTTAATTCAATTAATTGATTATTGGTAGGTGAATTAATTGTTAAATGATTATTTTTAAGACGTGAATTAGTATTAATAAAGTTGAAAATTAATTTTGTGAAATTATTTGAGATAAACGTTAGGTAAATAGCATGCCGTTTTCAAAAGAAAAAAAAAATGTCCGTTGACGGCTAAGTTTCTAAGAATAAATCATTTTGTAAGTTGGATGTGTATACATACCATTTTGTTTAATTAAAGTTTATCTTTAGGGAAAATCTCCCAAATCGACCTAGAAAATGTTTTTCTGACAAAAAAACACCCATGTAGAAAAATGACCAAATTAGATTTTATTAAAAGGATAAAATACATTTGTCCTTCTATTCTCTATATATATAAATAAATAAATATTAAAAAAAATATAAATAATAAGTGATTTTTTTTATTTTCAGAAAAAAATGTTCGAAACGTTTTTATGAAATTTTTCTTTTTTTGACCTTTTAATGGTTTTTGAATTTTTTCTAGAATGTTTTCTGAAACCTTTTTCCAAAAATTTTATTTAAAATTTGTATCCTAAATCTTAAATTCTAAATCTGTATCCAAACTATAAACCTCTATTCAAATATAAATCATAAATCTAGATTAGATAACTTAACCTAAGGCATAAATATTGTTTACTTTAATGAAAATTATTTTGATTATTTTGATCTTTATTGGCTATTTTGTGATAAAAAAAACTTTAGTGCTATTTTAGGAGATTTTTCTTAGGACAATTCTCTCAAATAGCTATTTTTTAAGTTTTTGTCACAAAAATAACCTTTAAAAATGATCAAAATAACTCTTTCTAATTTTAAATTTTTTTTTTTTTTTTCATCAAGGGCCTACTACAAAAACTGGGTTTTGACATCCATTGGATTAAATTGATGATGGAATGTATATCGTCGGTTCAATATAGGGTACTTCTTAATGGTCAACCATGTGGACTCATTATTCCACATAGGGGTTTACGTCAAGGGGATCCTTTATCGCCTTATTTATTCTTTCTTTGCACTGAGGCCTTAATTGCAAATATAAAAAGGGCAGAGATGGGGAAACAACTGACGAGAATGAAGGTGGCAAGAGCTTGTCCATTGATATCTCATTTGCTTTTTGCGGACGATAGCCTCTTTTTTTGTAAAGCCCAAAAAGAAGAGTGTCAAACTATTCTTAGGATTTTAAAGGAATATGAGGCAGTTTCGGGGCAGTTAATAAATTTTGAAAAGTCTTCAATTCAATTTGGACATAAGATTGAAGAATCAGTACGACAGGATTTAAGGGATATTTTGGGTATTCAAAGTCTTGGAGGAATGGGATCTTATCTTGGTTTGCCAGAAAATATGGGGGGTTCAAAGATCCAAGTGTTTAGCTTTGTTCAGGATCGATTAAATAATAGAGTCAATGGATGGACTTTCAAGTTCTTCACAAAAGGAGGAAAGGAAGTGATCATTAAATCAGTGATTACGGCATTACCAAATCATACGATGTCGTGCTATCGTTTACCTAAGGCAACTGTGAAAAAACTAACGAGTGCGGTATCACAATTTTGGTGGAGTTCAGGGGGAACCACAAGAGGCATGCATTGGAAATCATGGGACAAAGTATGTTTAGATAAGGATGAAGGTGGTATAGGGTTTAAGGACATCACTGATTTCAACACAGCGATGCTTGGTAAACAGTTATGGCGTCTAATAGAGAAGCCAAACACATTATTCTCTCGA